>NW_028327182.1:22813500-23115500 GCF_987537825.1 Furipterus horrens | reverse complement strand
ATAATAATCTAATAAATAAATGATATATTTGAAAATTGTATTAGATGAGTCCTTACTGACATAGAGAAAAAAAATGTGTGCTCTGAAAACTCTGATTAAGGCTGTCCATAGCAGACCAACTACAGAGTGGTAAAAGCTGGAAACCCTGAGCCAGTTGCTACAAGGTTATGTCATTCAGTTTTAGTACATCAGAATGGCATTCTTCAGGAATGTCATTTCAAAAGTACAGGCAGAGATACTGTAACTTCTTAGTCAAAAGTAGTATGATACACCACACACCAGAATAAACTCAAGATGGATCAAAGATTTAAATGTACGCCAGGACACCATAAAAGTCCCAAAGGAAAACAGAGGTAGGAAAATTTCAGATATCCCACGTAGCAATATTTTCACTGATACATCTCCTAAGGCAAGGGAAATAAAAGAAAAAAAATAAACAAATGGGACTACATCAAACTAAAGAGTTTCTGCTCAGCAAAAGAAAACATTAGCAAGATGAAAAGGAAACCAACCATATGGGAAAACATATTTGCTGATGAAACCTCAGACAAGGGATTGATCTCCAAAATATATAAAGAACTTACACATCTCAACACCAAGAAGACAGAAAGCCCAATTAAAAAGTGGGCAAAAGACCTCAACAAACACTTCTCCAAGGAGGATACACAGAGGGTCCATAGCCACATGAAGGAATGCTCAACATCACTAGCCATCAGAGATGCAAATCAAAACCACAATGAGATACCACTTTACACCACTCAGAATGGTCATCATTAACAAATCAACAAACAAGTGCTGACGAGGATGTGGAGAAACGGGAACCCTACTGCACTGTTGGTGGGAATGCAGACTGGTGCAGCCACTGTGGAAAACAGTATGGAATTACCTCAAAAAACTAAAAATGGAAATGCCTTTTGAACCAGCGATTCCACTGCTAGAATTATATACGAAAAATCCTAAAACCCCATTTCAAAAGAACTTATGCACCCCTATGTTCATTGCAGCACTGTTCACAATAGCTAAGTGCTGGAAACAGCCTTAGTGCCCATCTGTAGATGAGTGGATCAAAAAACTGTGGTACATCTACACAATGGAATACTATGTAGCAGAAAGAAAGAAGGAACTCCTGCCATTTGCAACAACATGGATGGAACTAGAGAGAATTATGCTTAGTGAAATAAGCCAGGCAAAGAAAGAAAAATACCATATGATATCACCTAATACAGGAGACTAAGGAACAACACAAACAAATGAGCTAAAAAAAACAAGGAACCGAATAACAGTTATTAGTGGGGAGGGGGGAGGGAGAGAAGGGGGATAAGTAAGAGAAGGGTTTAGTCAAAGAAATATATGAATGACTCATGGACATGGACAACGGGAGGGATATGACTGTAGGAGAAGGGGTGGGCTGGGTGGGGGAGAACAATTGGGGGGAAAATGGGACAACTGTAATTGAAAAACAAAATAATAAAAAATTAAAAAAAAAGTAGTATGAATACTCAGGTCCCCTTTCTTTTTTATAACATAGATTATGGGGATCAAATAAACAAATGAGAGGAAGTTGGGGAAGACAGTTAAAAGTCTTTAAATAAGTGTGCATTCTAATATTTACATTGAATAGCATAAAGTTGTCATTTTTTTACAGATCAAAAGAAACTGAATATTAGCAATTTCACATGATTCTTTTATTTTTTATTTATTTATTTATTTATTTTTGATTTTTCAATTACAGTTGTCCCATTTTCCCCCATTGCTCCCCCCCACCCAACCCACCCCCTCTCCCACAATCATATCCCTCCCCGTTGTCCATGTCCATGAGTCATTTATATATGTTCTTTGACTAAACCCTTCCCTTACTTATCCCCCTTCTCTCCCTCTCCCCTCCCCCCTATTGACTGCTATTCTGCTCTTTGTTCTATTTAGTTCCTTTGTTTGTGTTGTTCTTTAGTTTCCTGTATTAGGTGATATCATATGGTATTTTTCTTTCTTTGCCTGGCTTATTTCACTAAGCATAATTCTCTCTAGTTCCATCCATGTTGTTGCAAATGGCAGGAGTTCCTTCTTTCTTTCTGCTACATAGTATTCCATTGTGTAAATGATTCTTTTCTATCTGTGATAGATTTTATTTTCTCAACCATACATATATATTGTAGAACATTATATATATATATATATATACATATATATATATGTGCTTAGAATTTCTTCTATATAGTATATTCTTTAAAATGTCATATATAGTTATAGGAAAGTGAGTTATAATTTTTATCAAGAAACTGTTTTTAGAAATAATGTTACGACAAAGATTTTTATTTTGTCCACATAATTTAATAATACACTTCACCCCTGCTAGGTTGATATTTTTCTGCAAGAGAAAAAATAGAGCAAAGAAAAAAAAAAAAAGGTTGAAAAGCAAGACCGATCAATTACACTGACAAAACCCTCAGGAGCAGAGATAAAATAAATATGATCAAAAAAATTTGTCTGAAAAAAAAGTGTTTTTTACTGTAAAACTAAACTCTATTTTGAATGTTATTTTAAAAGGCAAGCTAGTGTTGTATAAACTGCATGCCGTAAAGCAACATTATCCAAATTGGTGGTCTGAGTAACAAAACGTGTGTTATCAAGAAATTGCTCCATACTTTAGTGTGAGAAAACACAGGTTAAAAAAAGTTAATCAGATTGCTTTACTGAAGTATTTCTTTATGTCTTTCATATGATAATATACTTTGTATCTATTTTGGAAAGGGTCATACTATTCAGAATTTGCCACACATATTTAATTAAAAAATACTTCCTTAACTGAATACATGTGTGTCTTAGGTTACAGTTAGGGAGCTGCTATCAGGGAGTCAACCAAAGGAAACCCAAATTCTCAATGAAAAATTATATTATTGAAATAACACTTATCAGCAAGGGAATTACATAAACTCAGAACAGAATAAAACTTTATTTCAAGGTTTATGTACTGGTCAAAGATATACATCTAAATAATCTCAGTACTTGATTAAAAACTATAAGTTAAACCAATTTAAATTCAAATAATTGACAGAATATCCTTTGGTTGTGATTTCTGAAACACACAAATAATTTTAATCTACATGAATAATCTGACTTTCTGACAGATATTCACATTTTAAGAAAAACAAATTCCTAAAAAATATTTTTTATTTCTCCATGAAACATACCCCAAACATATTGAAATTTTATTAACATGCTGTAATTTGGTTCCATAATTTGATTTGATAGTTTGGATGTAGAGCAAGGTTTAGCAGAGATTACTATATAAGTCTTCTTGATAAATGTCTAAAATGATATCTCCTGTATTCTACCTTATAATAAAGATATGAATTTATTCAAATTGCTTATTGTTATGGGCAAAAACCAAAGAGTAACTTTTTTATTACATACAGCCTAAACCAAACCCAAGTACTTCTGGGATTGATATTAGAGAAAAATGTTTTTCTGTTTAACTTATTGAAATGTGGTAAAATAGTAAAATAAAGGTTTGTAGGTAAGTAGATTGATAGATTGATAGACAGAGGTGGAATAAAATCAATCAGTCTATAAAGTCACAGACCCTTAGATTATTAGATCCAAGCTGCTTTTACAGTCTCTGAAATAAATGTTAATTTTCTTTACAAAGCTTATTTTTTTCTCTAGACGAACACAGGGATGCCTAAAAGTCTTATCTATACCAGGATTCCTTTGATTGGTTCCATCCTTAGTAGATATTTGGAAGTAAAAAGCAGTGAAGAATCATCAGCCTGACAGAAAAAAATAGATATTGTTTTGTTTTATTTTATTTCTACAAGGAATTGGATCTCAAAAACCTAGAGGAACTCTAAAATCCAGGTAGATCTCCTTCACATATCTGTTCCCTCCCTTGGCTGAGAAGGGATTCCTAGGCCACTGATTCAAAGTGCTCATTTGAATCCCAGTGCTTCAGACAATCTCTCCTGTCTCTATCTCAGCCATCATCTCTGCATTCTTATCTCTGAATTTCAGTTCCCATCCTGGAATGCTGGATATGATGATGTTTCACAGCAGAGCTTTAGCATTCTACTTGCCATTCAGTTCCTACTGGCCAGGAACCTGTTTTGGATCCAACCCATTGCCAGGCCAAGCTTTTAAAACTTCAACCTGGGCCCACAGATGGGCTTTAGACTATGTAGCATAAAGAATAATAGGTATGTGTTTCATGGTGCTTGGTAATTGCATTAACCTCGCTTATTGTAATATCAGGAATATACACTGAAAAATTATAGGTAAAACAAGAAAAATAAAAATAAAAATAAAAATAAATGAATTTACTTTATGATTCGTCTTTAAAAATAATGACCAATAAAATGTTAGTAGAAGTAGCTTTAGTAGTAGCTATAACAAGAAACATTTTTAAATAATGAGGTCCTTTATTCCCTTGGACAAATGTATTATTCAGGTACAACCTATATCTTAATGCAATGATTTCCATTTAAAATAGCTTATTATTAATAAAGTAAATAAATGAAGCATTGACTCCCTGTTTCCCAAATATTCACTTTATATTTAAAATAATGATTCCAATTTTATCTGATATAAACATTCTTTTAAATAACTTTAAGGATTAATAAAGAAAAGGTTTTCTCTTTTCTTTTTCTCCTACTGCAAGGTAACTAAAGAAGATAAAAGTTCTGGACTTTGTGGTTCAGAACAGTGTTACAAGATGCTAAAAGTTTGGCTTCAAATTTAATTTTATATCTCATTTAAATATTCAGTATGCAATGATGTGGATGTTTATGCTACTGTTTCCTTACAAAATGTTTCAAATTTAGCAATCTGGTGAAATGCATCTCAGGTTTCATAGAAAACAAGGTCTGTTTTCTATAAATGCATTTCATGTAATAAACTAAATTAGAAAGTATTATATATAAAAAAGAAGTAATTCACGTTCTTTAAATACATATAGTAATTGATTAGAAATTAAATTGCTGTAATTGTTACCTAAATTTAAAATATGCATTAAGATACAAGGGACACTATTTCTCAATAAGTTTTCTAAAAATTTTTTCCAGACTTCCAAAAATCTTAGATAAATGTTTGATAGAAATATAACTTTAAAAAATAAAGAACTCAGTCTTTGCATTACTGCTTTACTGTTACAGAAATTTCCAATTAAAATATATATGTTGCCTCTTTTCCACCTGGCTCTTAGAGGTTTTAAAGAGACCGTCTGCTTTTTTCCTGACTCAGCATGGAATGTCCTCTCTTTCTCTACTCGCCAAATTACTACATCTTTTTCAAGGCCCTTTCAAAAGCTCTTTTCCATGGAGCTTTCCCCACAGTACAAGTCAGAATTAATTACTTCTTCCTATGGGCTCTCAAAGCACTTTGAACCTCTAAATGGCAATTACTTTACTCTGCCTTGCACTATTTACATGTTTAAATATGTCTGCCTCACAAGACTTTAGGCTCCTTGAAGACATCTTAATCAACTCTTTCTTCCTCATCTCACTGATTTATTCCATCCGTGTGTACCTATAATTTGGAAAATGGTTACCAGTTCCAGAATGGGTGCCCAATAACTTTGGGTTAAAAAGAACTGAATTAAAAGTATTGACTTATGGTATCTTCTGGTCAAATTCTGGCCAAAATGATGGCTTTCAATGTTGACCCTTTTATACCTATGACTTCATACCTAGGTGTGAAGTCAACAACATTAAAAATGTATATATGTGTTATTTTCCAGTATTCCTTTGACTCCTAAATGCACCTTTAAGTATATCATACCTTTAGAATGTCTAAAAATGTCACTTGGATAACTGTCTCTCCCCTGTGCTTTACTAAGATTAACCTTTTGAATCATATAACTCAAAAATTTAAGGAAAGAGAAAAGCTGAAATGGATGACATTTTTGTCCCTTTACTTTGTGAAACCTTCAACCTGAATACTGTATTTGGTGATGTTTTAAACCTTTAGCTGTACGTCTATGGTGTTTCTCTTCACGGAAATAACAGCAAACATTATTTACTTTCAGATGTCCTTTAATTTGCAGACAGGCATTTTTCAGTTAGAAAAATATGGATAGAGAGTTTTAAAAGTGCTTCCAAGGAGTACAAATAGTGAGTATCAGTATTGAAAATTAACTCAGATTTTTCACTTCTAAACAGTGTCCTATCACGAAACCATGTTACCACACAAATGATGATTGAGCACGTATGTAAAATACATAAATTAAACCTTGTTGTAGGGCTGGGTAAATACACTGAACACTGTTTTCTAGCTTAACCTATTCTTTTCACTGATAACTACTCCTAGATGAGATCAAATAAAGAAATATATTTGTTTATCCCTTCACAGTGTTTATATAGTTAATAATCATCTGATTTTCTACAATGACCAGATAAAATGGGTATCTCTTCTCAAATTACAAACAGAAGAAACTTGGGCTCAGAAGCTTAATATCAAAAATAATCTCCCCCCGCCCATTCCAGGGATCCTTCCTTTTTGCCAAATTTAGTAACAGGAGAAGAAATGTCAGAGACATGAGTGGGTGAAACTTAGAAGCACATTAGACTAAGTTGCCTTCAGATTGTCTTATTGTGATTTGATTAGATATAGATTACTTTGGTATATACTGATATTCATTTAAAATTTTTTATTTATGAATAACTACATAAAACAAACACACGATCTGATTTAATACTTAGGCTTTAATACTTTTATCACATTTATTAAGTAGTTACATGGAACATTTGCCTACAAACATTTTTTACCATGTACTGAACTGAGTTTAAATAAAAGAACAGCATATTTGAAACACCAACAGTAATGTTACAATACTTATTTTATTGTCATTACTATTAAAAATTAGTGTTCACATAATTGAAATATTGTGAAAAATTGCACCAGAAGTTACTGATGGAAAGATTTGTAAAATGTAACTATATGTAACCAAGTGGAAGTTGTATTAAATACAAAGGGCACAAAGCAATATTGTGGTAACTGTACAAACTCAGGTCTGAATATAAATTTCCAAAATGCCAGTTGAATATAAATTTCCAAAATGCCAGTTGTTGGAATCTGTAACAACTGAGTAATAATGAAACCAAGCAATGATACACTAGTAGAAAAAATGGAATAAGTATAATCTGCTGTTTAATTTAGATAGTTTCACTGCTCATGTTTAGAAGGTAGAAATTTAAAGAAAATGCAAGTATATATAATAAATTTAAAGAGATATACATATATATATAGCCACTTAAAGACTAAATGTGACAACTTCTTCATAGCCAAAATTATACTGATGTCTAAATAAATAAAACTATATAAATGAGTAACAAAAGAGGATCTCTGTTTACTCTGGAAAAGTAATAGCACTCATACTTGGAGTTTACAAACAACTTTGCTTACAGCGTATGATCTGGAATGCGTTCACCAATGAACCAAAATGTAAGAACTGTTTAACAAGCCAGTACGGGCAGATGCTCTAAGAACTTGTGTAAGTGATTAGAGTGGATTTCCTCTTGCATATACAGGAAACATATGCTTTTGTGAAGTCTCATTTTTAGATCAAAAGGAAAGAGAAAAACCCAGAGGAAAAAAAATGTTTTAGCTGCGCTCATCTGATTCCTATCTTCAGTTACCCTTAAATGCCCCTTTCCCAGTGCCTCGGAATAACCAAACTACCTACACTGTACAAACAGGCACCAGAATATAATAAGTACCATGAAAAAAAAATAAGAAGAAAAAGAAGAAGTAATAAGAGTGAGGTACCACTTTGTCACCATTGCTTTTAAGAGAAGAATAAAATGTGTTTATGTGTACTTGAATTAAATTTCTGTATAGTAAGAGAAAGGCTTAATGAGCCAAACTCAAACAGCTAAAATTGTAATAAAAATGAGGGTTGAAAACTGAAACATTAGGGTTGTAATATTTGGAAATGATTTTATAAGTATAAACATACATATTTAGTTAATGATACTCATGAACTGTGATTCAGCAACTTTTTTAGAAAAAAAAGTCATTATTATAATTACTAAGAATACATTTTAACTAAACATCTGCAATGTCTGATGATAGGTAGAAGGTAAGCTACAAGGAGGGTTCTTTATACAAAGACAGTTCAGAAATGAAACTTTTCTTCTGAGAGCTTACAATTAACAGAATTTCCCTTAGTTGTAATAAATTCCACAGCCCCAAACAAAACTCAATCCTGTAAATTCAAACAATAAGTCAGATAAAAAGCTCTATATTCATAACAGATTCTTCTTATTAGTGATCGACATAAATATACAAAACTCTGTGAACTGACAGAACACAGTGCTGATAAGTGAAATATGGGTGAGAGGAAGATATTTGTGAAAAATAACCTGACCATAATTCAAAATGGGCAAATTGAATATTTACCATGACTCTCAAAGCATTCAAAAGTTGAGTCCTCTTTTTTGTAATCTTCTCAACAGTGAGGTTTTAAATTAAATTTGAGAAGTACATAATACTCTAAATAAAATATTCATATTATATCTTGACCAATTCTTATATTTTGGCAAACTTCAGTGGAAGTTCTGCTAACAAATTATTCAGATATACTATAAAAGCAATGTACAAATTGAAATTTAAAGATTTTATCATCTTCCATAAATTTTAACTAAAATTTTAGTTAATGTTTATAGAGAAATCTAAATAAGTTTAATAACTAAGGGTATTTAAAATATTTATTCACTTTCTTTTAAAAAGTATAAAAGTTTTATATATACATATACACATAAATTGTGGTGAATACCTAGTATATAAGCAATACTTTTTATTGAATTAGAAAACTGTAGGATGCTTATGCCATTTGTGTCATTCAGAAATTTCTTCTAATAATGTTCATTTTAAATACTTTAAAATTTTATTTCCCTGGACATTGATAAACTTAATTTGACTTTGTGAGAAGTTTCTTTATAGGAAGTTCTTTGCTCTCCTGTTCTCCAAAGAAATAAAAATATTATGATATTTAACAGAATTATAGAATTCATAATAAAATATTGCTCCTAAGCCATTACTTTTCATCTTGAGGTCTCAGTGTCCATCTCCCATTTTTTTATATATCTTTGAGAAATAACTAATGTTTAACAATTGTGTGTGTGTGTTTTTTATTGCTAAACCCAAGTTAGTCTCAGCCTGGGGTTCAAGTTCTCAAAGATGGACAGGTTTAATGTATTTGTCACCACCTTGATATTGCTTAACTTCAGATAAAAGTAATGGTTGTTAAGTCTGTGAATTGAGAAAAACTTTGAGTCATTTAGAAACAGCATTCAAGAACTTCAAAATATTTATTTTTATTCTAAGCTGCACTACATCTTGTTAGGCTCATATTAATTAATTTAAATAATTGCATCTTTGTCTCCAATTTATCCAGTTATTACTTTAGTCTCTGTCCTGGGGTGTTATTTCTTTTATTGTTTTTTTTTCTTTTTAAATAAGCAGAATGTGACAATTTCTATGCAATTATTTCTTTTGGACAGCTTAGTAAGGCAAATATCTACAGTTTATTTTAGGTAAAAGAGTCTACTACTTCCTTTAAGTAAACGACAAAAAATTTAAACACTGAATTTAAAAATATATATATAGCGTTTGAAGATCAAATAAGCTAGGGTTAATTTAATGCATATTCAGTGAGATGACCACGGTTTGCATTTAAAAATGAATTTGCAATTGTCTTTTGCCTCCATTTCCTAATTCATTTTTAGGGCTTTAAAGATCTGTTGCAACAGGACTCTTGTTACATTTAATAAGTACCATGTTGATTGGCGTTCTCTAAGTAGGCTTTTCAGTTTGCCTGTGGGGAAATTTAATATAAAAACATTCAACATTCTTTTATTAGTGTTTTTTACTATTCCCAGTCCCATCAGACCTTTGGTGCAAGCAGTGTATTACTGAAAAGCTTATCTGTAAGAAGTGAGCCAAGGGGAAATTCAGCCTTTATTAATATTGACATCATGTTCCCACACAATGGCTGTCTCAAGAAACTTTTCAATTGGATTTCAACCGCTTTGATGCAATATAAATGGAAACAACTGAATGCATGATTTCACACGGAATAGTGAATGATGCTGGATTCTACACCTCCGAGCAGGAAGTTGGGGTTTGGAGGTATTTCTGAGCCATAATTTAGTAGTCTCAATTTATAATGGTTAGTGGAATGTTATGTTAATTTGGTAGGTTCTTGAATACATATAATTTTTGAGGGGTTCTCTTCTCTTTTCCATTGTCAATTTAAAGGAAAAAGACAACTAATATATTTTCAAGACATAAAAGGGAAAGGGTCTAGTAAAGGAACTAGTAAAAAAATATGTAAGTGATATTTAAGGACCAGTGTAAGACAAGAAAGGTAATCAGTAAAGTTTGAGAACACATGATGCTAGAATTATTATTTCTATATTTAATACATAGCAAAGATGTCCAGAGAAACTTACAAAATTTAAAGACAATTCAGACCAATATATTGAAAATAAATAGTCCTAGATATTCTACTTATTTTTCCTTATCAGGTAAAAGGTCAGTAAGACAAATGACTTATTGTAGAAGTTTAGCATTCTGGTCTAAAATATACAAGTGAAAAGATATTTTTAAGACAAATATATATCTGCCACTTCACAGAACTGGGCAATAGTTAAGCATAACTATTAATACAACCAGTAAACCAGCACTCAAGTAAAAGGCAACAAGATCTTGAAAATTAAGAAAAGTAGTTGAAATTTTGCTCAGAAACCTAAATGTAATTGCTTGTAGAATAAACTCTTGACTCACTGAGCACTATCACTTCTCTGGTTAAACAGTCCAAATTTGACATCTAAAACATTTCTTTCAAGTCACCATTTTCCTGGAAACACTCTAATTTTGAAGAGTCTAGGGCTATATTTATCTTTTGAAGAGAAGTCTTTTTAAAAATATGATTATAAAACAGATTGATTTAGAGGAGCATTATAATTAGCTGCTGAATATGTTAGAAGGATAGATTATTCTGCATGAATCATAGGGCTCACTTTAAGTGTCATTCCCATTCTAAGCTGCCAATTTAACTTCTTCTCATTTTTCACCACAAGGAGCCCCTCTTTTTTATTATGGCAACAATAAATGTGCAGTTTTCATGAAATAAACATACTTTTGTGAAAAAAATAAATTTTAAACCATTTTATTTCAATTTTTTAAGATAACTCAGTCGTGATTACTTGATTTGACAATAACCTAGAAAATAATCTCATTTTTAAAATGTATATCCAGATTTAGTTGCTTTCAGAGACCGAGGAAAACATTTTTATGCTAATGGAGAAAAACCTGTAACACTGAATAACATAAATAATTATAAATATAGTTGGTCAAATAATGTCTTTGGGAATGTCAGAAAATATTATATAAAAAACAACTGTAACAATATTGATGATCAATATTCAACAAAAACTTTTTATGATAGATATAAATTAAGATAAGTTAATTAAACATAATTAAATATAATAACATTATTAAAACAATTCTAGAAATTTATGTTTGGCAATAACTATTAAAATATTACCGATCTTTGAACCCATTTGAAATTTGCCAGTTAAAAGTTATAGTATCACACTGCATGAATTTTATAGAAGAATATACATTATCACACAATCTTAGAACAAGTACTAAAAATCATGTAAGAATGGCAGCACTGTATAACCTTGGTGTCCATCATAAGGGTAAGATAAAAATATTGAATATACTTTGAAAATGTTCTATTGCTTCTAACATGATATTGGGCTAGATGCATATAGAATGTTTAGTAAACAATAAATTGAATATTGAAATGCAAATAACAGGAATCCTGATTTTCTTATTTTTTCTTTGCTAGGTATAAAAAAAGTTTTTTAAAAGTCATTATATTGAAACAAATAATAGAAAATAAAGGGGCCTATCTCCAATATGAAAAGGTTCTAGAACTTAGACTGCCTCACTGTTGTAACAGAATCACGTGGAGTTACTTTGCTGTTGCTGTCAATGAACAGGTAAGTTCAAGATAGAGAAGCGAGGGGAGGAGGGGTGCAGAAGGAATTCTGCATACACACAAGGGTGCAAACTCCTGTTGAGATGTTGAAATGGAGGTCAGACCGCAGGTGAAACAGCAGCCCTAGCTCTCCTTTAAGGACACCTATCAGAATAGGCAATATTTGGAACACTGGAAACACCAAATGTTGGCAAAGATGTGTAGCAACAGGAATCCTCATTATTGCTGGTGGGAGAGCTAAATGGATTCCAATCACTTTGGAAAACAGTTTGGTAGTTTCTTACAAACTAAACATACTCTTCCCATATGATTCAGCAAATCATTCTCTCTGATATTTATGCAAAGGAGTTGAAAACTTATGTCCACACAAAGGCTTGCATGTGGGTGTTCAAATCAGTTTATAGAAATATATTTATAATTGCCAAAACTTGGAAGACACCGAGATGTCCTTCAACAGGTAATGGATAAATAAACTGTGGTGCATCCAACACTGGAATATGATACAGTGCTAAAAAAAAAATGACCTACCAAGCCAGAAAAATACATGGAAGAGAGCCTTAAATGTATATTATTGTGTGAAAGACACCAATCCGAAAAGGTTACATACTGCAGATTCTAAGTGTATGACATTCTGAAAAAGGCAAAACTTTGAATACAGCTGAAGAGCAGTGGTGGCCAGGGCTGGGAGAAGGAATGAACAGGTGGAGTACAGAGGATGTTTAGGGCAGTGAAAATACTGTAGGATACTATAATGAAGAATATTTTCCTCATATATTTATCCAAACCCAAAGAATGTACAACACTAAAAGTGAATTTTGAGGTACTTTGTGTGATTATGATATCCCAATGTAGGTTTGTCGTTGATTTTTTTTTTAAAGTACCATTAAAAAATTTTATATGTGTGTGTGTGTTTCTGTATATAGAACATCAAAAACAAGTGAAAAATGCTAGTATAATATTTGAGAATATATAACTTACATATTAAGGGTTTTATTTAGGTATAATTATCATTTAGCCATAAAATTAATGCAGAAATATGCTTGTAATTAATAATAGTCAAGATAGGATCTATTAAAGTTGTTAATTTTGTTTCTAGAATTTTAAAATAAAGTTTGGACAAAGCTATTTTATAAAGTATCACCTAGTTTAAAGTGATAATATAATACAACAACTTTTAGAGTGTAGTTAACTACCTTAATAGAATTTATGCACATGGACTTTTTGCTAGAATTTCTAGTGGGACTCTGGTAGTCTGTTCAAGGGATTGTTAAAAACATAAGAACATTAATGGTAGGTGGCAGTTATACATAAAATATTATAAAATTAACATCGTGAATTTCTCCTCTGATCCCTAAACCCAACACAACTTTTTAAAATTTATATACTCTCACAAGGATATGTGTTTGTTGAGTATCTTTTATCTTACTGTTTTTATTTTTGATATTGCTGTATTTGTACTTCAAGGACGGCTGAATTTTATAATTGGTTTAATTGGGTTTGAGATAAAATTATGTACAAAGAATCTGAATCTGGTGGGTAGTGATAAAGGCAGGGTTGTAATTTCTCAGGATTTCCCATCAATTTGGAGGATGAATTAAATTTCCATGAACCATAAATTTAGAGACTAAACACAATTTTAAATAGGTCTTGAAGGGCAGAGAGACCTTGGGTGACATTTGTGATAATCAAGGATGTGCTGAATGTAGTGCGTGTCCTCCTGAAACTAGTGGAGAGATGACAGAAAGGAAAATCAATGTGGCAGAGTTACTTACTGCTCAATGACTAGCCATGGGTTCTGGCACCTTTCCGACTTCCCTCTCAAGTAGGCAGGGTTGTATGACTCGTTCTAGGCAATAAGCTGTGAAATAAAATTGTATTTGGCTCTCCCAGTCTAACTTCTATGAAAGTTAGAGTACAAATCTCCAGTTCTCTCTCTACTCTGAAAGCCACGAGCCAGTGTGGATGCTGGTCCAAGGCGCCTGACTCCCTGACGTAACACGTGAGAAGAGCTTTCCTAACGGGTCATCATACCCACAGCTGGCTTCCATGAGTCAGGGACAGAATACCAGGCATTTGATCCCCAATATACCAAAAAAGGCCCATCCTAACACAATGAGTGAGGACAATATAGTGTCATGGGCACTGAGATTCAGATCTGGGCGGTACATTTTGGGAGGGCAAAGAAGGAGATCAAACTTTCTGGTAGAAACAGAGTATCAGAAAAAGGCTTCTTAACTAATATAAAATAATATTGGAGGCTAACTTAATTTTTTAAAAAAAGGAAAAATTCTTCTTGTGATTTATGACTTACGGTGAAGTTAAAAAAAAAGGCAAGCATCACAGAGAAATGGACGGAATGGTGGATTGAGAAAAAATATGTTTCTGGAGACCTTAGGCAAAGTTTATAAAATATAAAATATTCTATTCTACCTAGGCTGCAAAAGCTAAAATTTTACCTGCAGAATTAAAGAAAAGATGACTAATTATTTTCCAGAGCAACCCCAGTTAATATCAATAAGACTGAGGAAAAAAAAGTTTAAACATTTCTAAAGTTTTTACTAGGTTTCTTTTATATCTCATAACTATCAGGTTATAGCATATATATATATATATATATATATATATATATATCAAACATACACAAATGGTGTAAGTACATAAGGATATATTATTTATTTTTCATTGGAATATAGAGCAGTATTTATAATTAATATTTAAAGGAAGTGTGGTATAATCTTAAGAACATTGATCTAAGTGTCCAGAGACCTGGGTTCCACTGATATTCCATCACTGAATTTACTTACTAACTTGACAAGTCATATACTTCATCTCTCTGGGCTCAAATTTCTAATTCTGTAAAACAGAAGACTTTTATAGATTACTTCCTAATCATTTTACTCTATCACAGTTTCTGGAAGAAGGGCCATGCATGGCTCAGGCTATTTTGTTCTCTGCTTGAAACTTACTATCACCTATACTCTGAAAACAATGCAAGAGGTGTTGAGGAAGTTTTATAAAAAGTGTTTTCTTTATTTTGCTAGAAAAACAATAAGTTTTCTTTGACAGTAGAAAATAAAGGGATAAACAGCAGACACCAGAATGACATGGTGAGTATGCCATGTCAGAGTTTAATGATCCCTTTTTGTGTATCTCTCTGGCTTTTTGGTTTTTTTCAGGGAGAAGACTGAGTGCTTTCTATTCATTGATGACTTGTAATAATAAGTATAAATGGGCTGAGACTGAGGACTGAGATATTCTTATTATCCCAAATGAGAAAACTGAGACCTGTGGTTTTAGAATAGATAAAAGACTTTAAACCTTTGCATAATAGAAACAATTTATCTGATCTATGATGAGATTTTGGTTTGTTTTTTGTGTGTTTTGTTTTGTGTTTTTGGCAAACTAGTAACCAACTTTTCAATATTTGGGGGAAGGTAAAAACTTCATAATTTTCTTTTGAGCAAATATTTTCTTCATTGGACACATTACAGTGAAACTCTGTTAAAGTCCATCTTCAGCTTTCCTTCTTGCTAAGGTGGTAACCAAATGTAGACGAGCTGGGCCCTGGAATAGGACTGCATGAGAGGAACACTGGAAATGCCTGATGCTCCCTCCAGCAGGTGTGATACAATGTTCTCTAGAATTCCTGCTACCAAGGCTTTTGGGTATTTCTGGCTTTTAAATTTATACTTCCTTTTGATTCAGTGATTTTCTCTATGTCTTTCCCCTCACTTTTTTTTTTTTTTTTTCTTTCTTACATTAACCAGGGTTGGTTCCTGTAGGGATTGACTCCGGAGTCTAGGAGCACAATGGAATGGAATAAAGTGGGCCTTGGGGTCAACAGGCCTGTGCTCTGATTCTGGCTGCCCTGACCAGCTAGGTGGCCTCAAGGAGGCTTCTAGCTACTTAAGTCTCCATGTCCTCATCTGGCAATGAAAATAAAAATCTTCAACTTCCAAAGATTGTATCTCTGCTTAAATTTAAAACAAAACAAAAAGAAAAGTTTAATATTTTATTTATTTATTTTTAGAGAGAGGGGAAAAGGGAGAGAAAGAGGAGAGAAACATCAATATGTGGTTGCCTCTTGCACGCCTCCACTGGAGACATTGCCCGAAACCCAGGCATGAGCCCTGACTGGGAATTGAACTAGCGGCCCTTTGGTTTGTAGGCCGGCACTCAATCCACTGAGCCACACCAGCCAGGGAAGAAACAAAACAAAACAAAACAAACAAAAACTTTTTAAAGCACCTATTCTGGTCTTTGACAAAATAAACTTAATAAATATTATTAGAAGCTCAAGAAAGAGAGAGGAAATTACTTTTCTTCTTCTACCTCTTCTCTAACCTGATTTCAGACTTGAGCAATTTGCTGTTGCTAAAAAGCATGTGGTTGCAGTTTCCTTCAGACCTGGCTGTGTATTTCTTCAGCTAGACTTGTCCTTCATTGAGTTAAAGAAATCAGTCCTACACAAAATCATTTTGTCTTCCAAAGACTTCAGGTTCTTGAAGACCCTATTCGTAATTTTTATTTCTATATTTGATTTTGCTTCTAATGCATTTTTTAAAAAAAGCATTGCCAATAAGTCATGTATTCTAGTTATCCAAAGACCATTAGCATCTTAGAAAATGAAAAGAATGTCCAAATCTAATGGTCTCTCAGTTCCCTCCTTATATTAATTCTAATTCTAGATATAAAATCAATTCTTATCTTATACAACATCATCTCCCCTGTCCTTCTCTAGAGTTTCAATCATTTTTTCCTCCCAAATCTTTATTGTTTTTTACATTTTATTTTTCAATTACAGTTTACATATTATTTTGTATCAGTTTCAGGTGTACAGCATAGTGATTAGACAATCATATACTTTACAAAGTGTTCCCTTTAATATTTCCAGTACCTACCTGGCACCATACATAGTTATTACAATATTATTGACTAAATTCACTGTGCTGTGCTCTACATCCCCCTGACTGTTCTGTAACTGCCAATCTGTGCTTCTCAAGCCCTTCCCATTTTTCAACCAGCCCCCCAACCCCCACCCTCTCCCCTCTGGCAACCATCAGTCAGTTCTCTGTGTCTGTGAGTCTGTTTCAATTTGGGGGAATGAATTAGGGGAATTTTCTTTCAGTGACAAATCTTTTTAATGGATTATTTGATTTTGAATAATAGATGTCATTTTAAGGCAGGAAAAAATAAACCCTTAAATCCAAGCCTTTTTGACTACAATTGTAGGTTCTCTGAACACTGTGATAGACTGTTTTTTGTTCAGAGTTAGGTATTTTATATGATTGTTGCATAAACATATAGAACACTGCATGTCTTTATTAGTCAATATCTTCTATGATTTTGTTTTATGATGCAATTGTCTGTATAATCTAGGTCAGAATGGCCTATACCAAGGAGAAAAGAAGTCCACAGAAGGGCAGTAAGAGGAGAGAAATATGAGTAAGTGGTAGCTTCTTCTTTAGGCTTATACTGAAATTTTGTAACGGTGCACTGGGTGATTGACACTTTCTGCAAGTTATTAAATCATACCTAAGCCACTTATACTCCAGAGTAAAAATTCCAATTCTGTTTATTTGGCCATCTGTAATTTTCTTTAAATTTGAGGATCTCTAAGATCTAAAATTAATATTCCTTAATTATCATTACTTTTTAAGTCTTTTGTATTCTTTTATGAAAGAGCATAATAAAAGTGATGTCAAATTTTGATTATGCCTCTCAAAGTTTAATGTGTTTATAAAGATGAACTCTTTGTTAAAAAAAAGCATACTATATAAAATATTGAGTGGTTATTTTAAATATGTTTGAGTTTATATTAGCATAAGGGCAAGAATAAAGAGTTTTTGCAAAAAAAAAAGTTTGATCATAAATGTTTTTAGTAACGATTAAAATAAGTGAAATACAAGTTTATAAAGCACATTGGCTAACAGAACAACCAACACACTACTTAGTGCAAAGCACATCTCATTCTAAACAGTGTAGCCAACCAAGAGAAAAGACACATGAAAAGAAAGGAAATTACTGAAGATACTAACATACAATTCACCTGCTGGGGTTCCCCAGCTCAAGGGAGCTGGTGGTTCTTGGTCTTTAGGACTTCCTAACTGGGATATTAGCTAGAAATATAATAGAAAACATAAAAGAAAAAGAAATTTAATATTAGTCCTACCTCTTTTTTCATCTCTTTAAATGTTCACAAAGAGAGAGTTATAAAAACTTGGCTAAGTAAGCAATAAGTAATTTTTTTTATAACTACTGACTTTTGATATCAATTATACTTTATCAAAAATTCCAATATTCCACCACCTATTTATCGTTACTTTCAGAATACACATGCTTACCAGTGGCTTGTAAAGCTGTATGCTACATTTTAAAGCTGCTGTATATGAATCAAATGGTGTGCACTTAGGATGCATTTATATATTCCTTAAAAAGCAGATTTTTCTTCCATTTTGGCTCTCACTGCACACTTCTTCAAAGGTTTTTGCAATAGATGAGCCTTCATAGGACTATAAATTATATCATGCTAGAATAAATGCTACAGAAATTGCATCCATGGTATAATATTTTGCACAGTGATAATCACCTATAGCCTGAGAACACATAAATATGTGATTAATTTATATCTTTATTTTAAGGAGCCCAAATAAATTTGTGCCTGTTATTTTGTTATTTATGGTGTTTCAAATTACTCCTTTACAGGTTTATAGAACTAATATGACCTTCCCAAGGTCTATGCTAGCAGAAGGAAAATATCCAAAGCAATTACCCAGAAAATTAAAACAAAACCAAAAATGTGACAATTCTTACTTCAATGCAATAGTCTGGATATTTGACGTAAATCATGTTTAGGTCAAATTTAAGTAGATTATCACTTTTATTCTCCATTTCACTATTAGTGAACCTTACGTGGCAAGGTTGATCAGTATGCAAGACATTGCATTGTCTGATTGATCAGTATGCAGGGTTGGATTACTCCAGAGAACATTTGGGCATTTTCACTATGTCCTGTGGATTAACCTGCAGAGTATGCATTTTGGAGGGCAGGAACTGAGGGAGGAAACAAAAATGACTTAATGGTCTGGCACTGTGGAAGTTTGATAAACTCCCTGAGTGGAGGTCAAACCATCTCATGAAATCACTTGCCATATGACAATGATCTTAACTTCTTTGGAAGATAAATGTACTTCTTTATTAGGGTAGAGCAATAAAACTAATTAAACAAAAGGTAGTGGCATTTGTTTTTAGTTTTTGAATTATAACATCATACTAATATTTGTCCAGACATATTGATTTTCAAATGGTAGTAGCTGTTCAATATTTGTGTGGTATATTTAGGACTGGAAGTATATGGGTATATATGGTGTGATATTTTATTTTATATTTTGTTGTAAGTAGTGGGACTCTTTCTTCCAAAGATTTTTGTCTTGGCTCTGCCTGCTGGTCTTCTCCTTATTACATGAGATAGCAAGTGAGATTTCTGCAGAATATCTAGGGATTTTTCAAGAATAGCTTTTTTAAAAATTCTCCACTATAAAAGGAAGAAAAGAAGAAATGGAGTCTTTTTCTCAAAAATTCAGAATAGCTTCCAAAAAGCAAGTGAAAATTAAGTATTCTGAATTCTATGTTGGATCTTATTTTTAAATCTTGGGAAAATTCTTGAATTTCTACTTATTTTTTTTGGATTAGTTTAAATCTTTGAAATCAGATAATCTCAAGGAAATAGACAAATAAGAGGTAAAAGAGATAGGTAGGGGAAATTTTGAAGTATGTGTTCTATTATCTTATATAAGAAAGACTTGTGATATGTTAATGTAGAAAACGCAACTGTGGAATTTTACAAAAAGTAATTATGTTCAGGGTACTCCATGAAGAAATCTAGAGGCATGTAGAAGCCTTGTAACTTTGCGTTGGGAAACAAATGCACAACGAGAGAAGTTCTTTCATATCAGAATACTGATCTGATTGAAATGTATTTAGTCAACAGTTACTGAACACTTGCAGCTGGAGCACCCAGCTGTAGAACAGTGTGAGACAAACATAACATCTTTTTCAAGGCCACCATCATGAGGTCTAAAGCAGAACCTGGGAAAAAATGGAATCACAATAATCATAATTATAACAAAAACTATTTCTCTTTTTCCAGCCTCCATCTGTACTGTGGAAAAACTTTCAAAAGCAAACATAGGACATATGAAAGCCTGACACATTAACCACCATTAGCATCCACTGATGCACTAATATTTTATTTTATCTTATTAATAAGCATCATGGATGCTGGGTGGTATAAAAGTTCACCAAGAAGCACACTACTATGGGAGACAGAAAAGCTGTTGAAGGTGATTACAGATAAACACTACAGAAAATTTCCTATTACTTAATATTTGACATTTTGGCTGACTTTGCCTCCCCTGGATAAACTCTAAGATCACAATGACTTTAGTTAGGTTCTTCTAGTTTAACAGAACACAGTTGATCAAGATATTTTAAGCAACAGAGGTATTTATTGTCTGGACACATTTTGGAATAAAGAATAAGGCTTTTAGCCAAGTAGATCTTACAAAAAAGAGAAAACAAAACAAAAAACAAACAAAAATCCCCAAAACCCCAGGGAAATTGACCAAACAGACCTCAGTAGTAGCTAAAACCACAAGAGGGTGGAGTTTCACTGATAAAAGAATTGTTGTTGCTCCTAGTGGTGTGGTATCTTTCTCAAATCCACAGGTCCTTCTGGAATCCTAGCAGCCAGGAGAACATAACACCCCTAGTGCCTGCCAATAGTGGGGTTTGGTTCTCCCTCCAGTTTGCTCTATGCTGGGTTTATGCTGCCTTTGCTCTATATATGACCCTCTGCTCTTGCCTCCAAGCATCTGCCTATCTTTACATTCTGCTTCCTTCGACACGTGACTCACTTGTGACCCCTCCACCCCTCATCATGGCTCCTCTGCATAATAGTTTCTGTTGGTGTATTCTTTCAACTATTTCTCCCACTCCTAGTGCCTTGATTCCTTTTCTTTACAAATTCCTATCCCTTAAGTCAGAATCTCCGTTTCTTTGTGGGTAGTGCCATCCACAATAGGTGACCATTTAGTCAGAGCCATTTCCCTTAGATCAAGTTTTGACCAGGCAGATATCGTAAATAACACAAGAGTGGTAAAAATGTTGGAAGACCAATTGTTTATTTTTTCAAATACTATTGTAATTTAATTTTCTTAAAGGAAACATGAGTCTTAAATGTTAAAATCATGGTCCCAGAGAGCTGACATATGTACTTAATCACACTTAAAATATAATTGGATTAGCAGATCATATAAAGTGGAGTTTATTTTCAATCCCAGATATAATTTTCTTGCCCTTCAAAAAGCTTAGACTGACTTGTGGCTTCAGTTCTAACATGTAAAAAGCTTGGAAGTCATCACTTTCATCCTTGCAAAGAAAAACTGGACAAACAGAAACTCAAGAACTGTTCTTTGATCCTTCAGAGGGCTGAGGTTGCAGGGCAAACTACATGTCTAGAGAGACAGGTGTGTCTGGAAAGGTACCATATCTGAGATCTGCTGATCTGGAGCTATAGCTGCTAGAGCCATAAAAAGGTAGGAACACTTATGGGAATTTTGACCAAAAACAAATTGGATCTGACTATAACTTTTTTCTCATTTCTGTGAGAGAAATAAAAAAGAGTTTCAGTACAAGTGAAAGAAGTTCTTCCAGCACAGGCCCACAAGGAGAGAATTTCTTCTCAGAATAACAGGCAGGAGACATTGTTTAGGTGAGCATTGAAATCAACAGTGTTGCCCAAGCCTGTGAAGTATTATATTAGAGCAGTAGTAACTAAAGCTACGGAAGTACACTGAATGAATAATAGTGTGACCTAAAATGGAATTTTTTAATAATTTTAATCAGGAAGAATAAAAGTATTAAAAAAACAGATATAAACAGCAAATGTATGAAAATGAATATGGCTAGAAGTCTAAATGGAACCTGAAACAATGTAAGAAAAACATAAAACTATACCTTCCATAGGTATAAAACTATTGTAATTTCTTAGTGAGACTAGAACTGGTTGTAAACTTGTTATATCAACTGGTTAATATTGGTGAATTTAGATGGTTGTTAATATTTAGTATAAATTTGGTTATTTTAAGTTTGAGTAAATTTATTGATTCAGATGAGCATTGCATTATAGAATAATTTCAGACTTTGCTACAAATATATTTATTAATTAACAAATTTTGCTTTCAGATTTTCTCATATGTTAGGCACTTCATGAGACAATGAAGAAGTTGGATGTGTAAAGCACAGTCCCTGTTTTCAAGGTACTCATGGGCTATTGAGGATATTTAGTATTATAGTTCTTTTGGTTATAAGTGAAAAAGCAAAAATAATCACAGGCTTAAACTACTTAAAGAACAAGAATTCTGGACTGAAGCAATGTCACCAACCAAGGAGCTGATGACTATTTCTTCAGGTAGGATTCAACCTTGCCTTTCACATGAGGATTTCCTGGTAGCTCCAGAGTCTCTCCTTGAGGTCATAGTCCTCCCAAATATTACATCCTTTCACCAGCATGCCATCAGAGAAAGTGAGTTAAAGTCCTATAATTCCCAGCAAAAATTCCAAGATTCTCTTTAATTAATCAATCCTAGAATGATCATCTTTTTTAAGGGCATGTCATGCATGGGTGCCTTGGATTTGGGTTTCCCGGTCATTCTTGTTCAAGAGGGTAAAATAAACTTATTTTTATAAGAAAGATGGAATAAACTCATTGTCTCAAGCTGATCAGAGCCCATACCCTAGAGTTAGGGTGCGGCAAATTCTACTACCAACTTTTGACAGGGTCTGGTTAGGAAATGGAGAGGAAGAGGAATTCTGTCATTCCTAAAGAAGCTCACTTCAGAGATTACAATAGAAGATTAAAACTGTAATTTCTTTCAGTACTGTGGTAAATATGCACAGGTGCTATGCTAGGGCAGAAAAGAGAGACTTGACTCACATGTGATGATGTCATGTGAGAATTAAAAGATCTGTGGAGAGCATCCAAAAAGGCTGTGGAATAGGTGGAGGCTACACTTACCTCCCTCCGGCATCAAATTGGATTTAGAGCTAAATTATAGAGCTATCAACCTGAATCACCAACTAAAGGACATCTGAACAAGACTATTATAACCAAGGATTTACAGTAGAAGCCACACGGAGACTGGTAGGAAGAACGGAGACATGGAGACAGGAGGCCCGTGCACCCACGTAAGGTGACTGAGAAGCTGGAGGGATATCTCAGCTGCAAAAGTCCCCCGTGAGGAGGGTGGATTCTCAATCCCATGCCAGGATCACCAACCCAGAGCACCAGGGCCAGGCAGAGGGGCTTGTAGAGCATCTAGCTATGAAAATCAGCAGAATCTGTCTGCCTAGGGGAGGAAGGAATCTGCTAGAAACCCAGGTACCCTTTTAAAGGGACAGCACACAAGATATTGCTTTTGGAAACTCATCCAGGACTCCAATAGAGGGAAGGCAACTTGGGGCATATGGGGCTCATAAAGAGAAGATCTGGGTGGTGTGGGCCTGAGGAGATATCTAGAGGGCCACCACTGAGTTTCCTGTCCTGAGTCTCTATCTTACACTGCCCTCAGGCACCATCTTCCCAGTGGGGAACACTCGTATTCTTATATCTTCAGCCTGGGGTTCGCACTAACCCGGACCTCCAACTACTGGAGACACCAACCTGCCAAGCTCAAGTCCTACAGAAAGGTCTGTTGGCTTTACCCAACAGGAACTTCGGTGTGCTCTGTTTTTGGAGAAGCTCTAGGAAGACACTCAGACAGTCATTGAGCTGGGTGACTTTGGAACGATGGCCAGTCTTGCCACCCACTCCTGCAGGGTCAGCCAGCACCACCTCCAATGGGAGTTTATTTTGATATGTCCTGGTGGCCCTGCCTTGCTAAGCTCACTTCCCCAGGAAGGAATGAAGTACTGCTCATAGCTGAGACCCTTGGATTGTATCTCCCTCAGAGGCTCTTATTTGGAACTGAGACAGGTGCTGGATTGTATGGCTATGGAGCTGGAAGGGGTACAAGTGCTTTCCCCCCTCTTGCAGGCTTTGTCAGCATCACACCTAACATGAGACTCTTTTCATCTGTCCTCCCATGTCCTGGTGGCTTCATCCTGCTGAGCTTGCCCCTGCAGCGGGGACAGCTGGCTGCACCCAACCTGACGCTGTGATGAGCTCCTTCTTGGGGAGCTAGAGTTGCAGACTCTGACAGAGACTAAGTAGGGGCCACTTTCTGCCTACCTAGTGTCTAACCACATTGCCACATAACCAAAACAAATAATAAAAATCACATTATCATACCAATAAATGCAGAAAAAGCATTTGATAAAAATCCAGCACCCATTTATGATAAAGACTTAGCAAAGTGAAAATAGAAGGAACATAACTCAACATAATAAAAACCATATAGTTGAGAACAAGACAGGGATGTCCATTTTTGCCACTGTTATTCAACATAGTACTGAAAGTCCTAACCAAAGCAATCATGCAGAAAGAAAACATAAAAGGCATCCAAATTGGACAGGAAGAAGTAAAAATGTCATTATTTGAAGAGGACATGATACTGTATATAGAAAACGCTAAAGATTCCACCAAAAACTACTAGAACAGATAAATGAATTTAGTAAATTAGCAGGAGACAAAAATAATATTAAGAAATTAGTACATTTTTATGCACCAATAATGAATTATCAGAAAGAGAAACTAAGAAAACAATCCCATTTACTATTGCAAAAATAATAATAAAAAGGTACATAGAAATAAATTTAACCAAGAAGGTAAATAACCTGTGCTCTGGAAATTATAGGATAGTGAAGAAAGAAATTGAGGTGGATACAAATAAGTGGAAGCATATACCATGTTTATAAATTGGAATAATTAACATCATTAAAATTTCCATAATAACCAAAGTAATCTATAGACTCAATGAAATTCCTATCAAGATACCAATTATGTATTTCATAGAACTAGAACAAATATTCCAAACATTTATATGGAACCACAAAAGGCCCCTAATAGCTTCAATAATCTTAAGAAAAAACAACAAAGTTGGAGATATCATGTGACCTAATATCAAACTGTACTAAAAGGCCATGGTAATCAAAACAACATGGCATTGGAATAAAAATATGCATATAGAGCAATGGTACACAATAGAGAGTCCATAAACCCATGCTCTTATGGTCAATTAATATTTGACAAAGAAGGCAAGAATATGCAATGAAGTAAAGAGAGTCTATTCAATAAATGGCATTGGAAAAATTGGACAGGTACACGCAAAAAATTAAACTAGACCACCTCCTTTTACCATATAGAAGAATAAACTCAAAATGTAGTAAAGACTTAAATCTAAGTGGTGAAACCATAAAAATTCTAGAAAAAAATATAAGCTAAAAATCTTGGTCATTTCCCACAGTAATATATTTTCTGATACATCTCCTTGGGCAAGAGAAATAAGAGGAAAAAATAAATCAGAGTAAATTAAACTAAAACAGTGTTGCACAGCAAAGGAAACCATAAACAAAGCAAAAAGACAACCCACTGAATGGGAGAACATATTTGCCAATGATACACCTTAATAAGGGGTTAATATTCAAAGTTTATAAAGAGGAATTCCAGCCAAGATGGAGGCCTAGACAGACACACTGCATCTCCTTCCACAGCTAAGAAGGAAAACAACTACCTTAAAACTAGAGACAACCAGAAGTTCCAGAAAATCAAGCTGCATGGAAGTCCAACAAACAAAAATATAAAAAACAAATACTCACCCAGACAGGTAGGAGGGGCGGAGCCAGGTGGAAAGGATGTGGTGTGGTGGCAGCAGCAGCAGCAGTAGCAGCAGGCTGGCAGAAAGCTCAGTCCTTTAAAAAAGTCAAGAGGGACACCCGGGGAGCACTCCCAGCACCAGACCAGACCACATAGCTCCCGATTGCAGCGCTGAGGACAATAAAGCCTCATTGCTTCTGACTGCAAACCAGTGGGGGTTGGGGCGGAGGAAGAAACTGCCAGTCTCTCGGCAGAGTCTGTTTGTTTTAAGGGCACCCGTGACCCTAGAACATCCGCAGACCCACCCACTCTGGGAATGACAGCCAGGGCAACATCTAGAGAGCTGCCAGTCCCATATGAAAGTGGGAGAAGTGACTGGAAAAGGGGCAAGGGCTGAGCAAGCACCATAGTTCCCTCTCAGACCTCTCCCCCACATACAGCACCACAACGTGGTGAAACGGGTCGCCCTCTACTGACAAATACCTAAGGCTCCGCCCCTTATAACATAACAGGTGTGACAGCTCTACCTAACACAAAGAGAAAAACAAACACAGGAGTCTGTCAGAATGAGGAAACAGAGATGTATGGCCCAAAAGAGGGAACAAATCAAGGTTCCAGTGGGAGAACTAAGCAATGAGGAGATAGCCAATCTAACAAATGAGGAGACAGCCAACCTAACAGATGCAGAGTTCACAACACTGGTGGTAAAGATGCTCACAGACTTGACAGATATGCTTAAGTATGACAAAAATATAAGGGAAGGAATGAAGGCTATGCTAAATGAAATGAAGGAAAATCCACACAAAACCAATGGTGAAGAGAAGGAAACCAAGGTTCAAATCAATGATTTGAAATATAAGAAAGAGAAAAACAGTCAGCCAGTACAAAATGAGGAAACAAGAATTGAAAAAAATGAAGAGAAGCTTAGGAACCTCTGGGACAACTTTAAATGTGTCAACATCTGGATCATAGGGGTGCCAGAAGGAGAAGAAGAGCAAGAAATCAAAAGCTTATGTGAAAAAGTAACGAAGGAAAACTTCTCAAACTTGGCAAAGGAAATAGACATAGCAGTTCAGGGAGCACAGAGAGTCCCAAACAAGCTAGACCCGAAAAGGATCACACCAAGACACATCATAATTAAAATGTCAAAGCTGAAAGAGAAAGAGAGAATCTTAAAAGCAACAAGGGAAAAGCAGAGAGTTACCTTCAAAGGGATGCCTATAAGACTCTCAGCCAATTTCTCAAAAGACACTTTGCAGGCAAGAAGGGACTGGCAAGCAGTATTCAATGTGGTGAAAAGCAAGAACGTGGAACCAAGGTTACTCTATTCAGCAAAGCTATCATTTAGAATGGAAAGGCAGATAAAGTGCTTCCCAGACAAGGTAAAGCTAAAAGAGTTCATCATCACCAAATCATTATTATATGAAATGTTAAAGGAACTTATTTAAGAAAAAAAAGATCAACACTGTGAATATTAAAATTACCACAACTCACAACTATCAACAACTGAATCTAAAAAATAAAAACAAAATCCAACTAAGCAAACCAGAATAGGAGCAGAATCATAGGTATGGGAATCATTTGGGAGGTCATCAGCTGGGAGGGGGAGGGGGAGAAATGGTGAAATCGTGCAGGGACTAAGAAGTATAGTTGGTTGGTGCAAAATAGACAGGGGAAGTTAAGAATAATATAGGAAAGGTTGAAGCCAAAGAATTTATATGCACAACCCATGGACATAAACTTAGGAGGGTGGGATTGCTGGAGGGAAGGGGCATACTGGGAAGAAGGGAGCTAAGGGAAAAGAAATTGGGACTACCGTAACAACATAATCAATAAAATATACTTTAAAAATTATAAAGAACTTATACAACTCAACACCAAGAAAACAAAAAATCCACTTAGCAAATGGGCAAAGGACCTGAATTAATACTTCTCCAAAGAAAACATATAGATGGCCACTAGAAATGTGAAAAAAATGCTCAATGTCACTAATATTCAGAAAAATGCAAATTAAAACCACAATAAAATATCACTTCACACCTATCAGAGTGGTTATCATTAATAAATCAACAAACAAGTGCTGGAGAGGCTGTGTACTGTTGATGGGAATGCAGACTGGTGTAGCTATTGTGGAAAACAGTATGCAGTTACCTCAAAAAAATTAAAAACAGAACTGCCTTATGATCCAGCGATTCCACTTCTGGGAATATATCCAAAGAAACTTGAAACACTAATTCAAAAGAATATATGTCCATTGCAGCATTATTTACAGTAGCCAAGATTTGGAAGCAGCCCAAGGACCCATCAATAGACGAGTGGATAGAAAAACTGTGGTACATTTACACAAGGAAATCTTACCTTATGTGACAGGATGGATGGACCTGGAAAATATTAGGCTAAGAGAAATAAATCAGTCAGAGAAAAACAAATGTCACATGTTCTCACTTCTATGTGGAATCTAATGAGCAAAATAAACTAACAAACAAAATACAGACTCATAGATAGAGAGAACAGACTGACAACCGTCAGAGGGAAGAGACATTGGGAGTTGGGTGAAAAAGATGAAGGAATTTACCAAAACATGAACAAACAAAAAACAAACAAAGAAACAAACACATAGTCAACAGTTTCAACAGTTTGGTGATAGCCAGAGGGAAAGGGGTGGCGGGTGGGGGTAGAAGTGGGCAAAGGGAGATGAATGAGGATGGAATGAGATTTGACTGGGCAGTGAGTGCACAATGCAGTATGCGGATTATGTGTGATAGACTTGTACACTTGAAACCTATATGGTTATTAACCACTGTCACCCCAATAAGTTCAATTAAAAATAAGATGTATAAATATTAGGTGAAATAAGTTGTGGAGTGGGAAATGCATTCCAGAAAGAGAGGGCAACATGAACAAAGGCACAAACTCAAGTGAAGAAGAGCAAATTGTGTGCAGGGGAAGAGTAAGTACTTTTATGATGCTAAAGAATAAAATTAGAACAGGGAGTGGTGGGTGAAGAAGCTAGAGATATTTAAGCATGTCAGATTATTTTCATCAATGTCATGGCAAAGACAATTAATCCTGTATACCAAAAGGTTGTGGGTTCCATTCTCAGTTAGGGCATCTACCTAGGTTGCTGGTTCGATACCCGGCTGGGGCGTGTATAAGAGGCAACTGATTGATGTTTCTCTCTCACATTGATGTTTCTCTTTCTCTCCCTTCCTCTCTTTCTGAAATCATAAGTAAAAAATAATAATAAGTTTCTTAAAGTCGTAGGTCATAACATATCAGTTGCAACTACTCAGCTCAACTATTATAAGTGGAAAAGCAGACAGAGACAATATGGAAATGGCTGTGTCCCAATACAACTTTATTTTCAATTGGGCCAAATTCACAGTGAGTTAAATTTTATTCTCTGGCTGTAGTTTGCTGACTCCTGTCCTAGATGAAGAATGGTGTCATCACTTGCTTTAAAAAAGAAAAAAAAAGAGAGAACTAGTAGGAATTTGGGAGACGGTCAGGAGATCTCTATTAAAGGCTGAATTTAAGAATAGCTTCAGAAAATGCAATACGATCTGTATGTGAACAATTGGTTGATTGTGGGAGTGTGGGAGGGGTGTGTATATGTATGATAAGGAGATACATACTCTGGGTTCTTCGGCATAAAAATGGTTTGAAATCTTGAGAGTGCATGAAATTACCTAGTGTGATGAGGAATGAATCTAGAACAGAACACTACAAATGTCTATGTTTTTGCAAAACTCTGTTCTGGATACTGAAGACATAGAAGAGATATACAGGCATGGTTTTTTGCTCTCCTGGAGTTGCCGGGGTAGGTGGAGAGGAAATGGTTGAAGGCAAGCCATTGTACCTGAAAACTGTCATCACACCTGTGGCGCCTTTGCTGCCCAACCAAGCAAGCAGTGTCTTCTTTAAAGGATGTCTTATTACACCTTAGCTCTATGTAAGTACAGACCTCACTTTACTATGGCATCACAAAACCTGGAAAACAGAGTAATAAGAAGAGAAAAGAAAAGAAAAGAGAAGAAAAGAAAAGAAAAGAAAAGGGAGGATCTGTACTACGTAATTGTCATATACATGATCCAATTTCATCCTCTATGATCAATTCTATTATAAAGATATCTTTATCTTTATAACTTTTGATTTAGGTGTTACTAATGTGATTATTTTATAAATGGGAAATAGAATCTCAGAGACATTCAGTAATTTTTCTATTATTTATTTAGTATTTACAGGAACCAGAAAAATAAGCACTCTTCCAAACACAAATACTGTGATTTTCTATTAGGCCAAATTACTTCACTATTTAAATTAAGAAAGCCAACACTGAAGATATCTATGTTGCATCTTTATTTATCACATTTTAAATGAAGCAGTATAGAAATATAGATGTTTGCACATTTCCCAGTTAGGAAAGGTTATGAGGAAAACTGCCATAGAGCTTTTTTCATTAAAACCATGGAAAATTAAAAAATGTCTCTCGTTATTTATTTTCAAGTACACATTTCTCCTTGCTGATTTGCTTTGAAGAGGGAAAAATCAGTGACCTCATTGTTTGGACTGTTAATGTGCTATAGATTGACTCAATAGCTGATTTCTGCAGGCTGGGCTCTTGCCCTTGTCTTTGCGTCTCCCTGTAATTGGCTTGCCTCTCTACACAAAAAAACAAACAGGCCCCAAACAGACCCTGCGTATCTGCTTATAGTGCAGAATATAGATTTCTAAACGAGCTCTCTTCTGCAAGAATAACAAATAGATAATAATGGCTTCATTGTTGGAATATGAGTTTCTCCCATAAAATTTGGGGATTAATAATAAAGACAGAATATTTCTTCTCTATGACACTTTATTATTACATTAAATTTTGAGTACCACAATCTGAGGGCTGAACCTAATGCAACCCAGAGCCAAGAAGCTTCTGGAAGTTTGCAGGATCTGGTGAGTCAAAGCGGTATGTGGGGGCTCTAATGTGTGGGTGCATGTTGGGGAGGGCGGTTAGGGGGAAGAAATTCTTTGAACTGCTCAAATCCAAACAGTGCTGCATCTTGAAGTAAATTTGCCTACCAAAAAAGGACTTCCTATGAAGGACGATGCCATTTTAGTTCCTAAATGAATAAAACCTCTATGGTTTAATATGTTGGAGAAATTATCACACAGCATATTGGATACATATTTTGAAAGATTTAATGACTTCACTGAGTATATTCTGAGTAGTCACTTCCAGTGATTTCCAGAACGTAATGTAAAACAGGTTAAAAATATGAACGAACTTCGGAGTCAGATAGATGACAGTTCTAATTTTAGATCTACTATCACAGTGAGGCTAACTTAGGCTCTCTAGACCTCAGTTTCTTTCAGAAAAAAAAAATGGTAATTTTAGCTATCGTCAATCTGAGTAGGCCAAATACTTGACCAATGGACCCCCAAATTTTATTGTCTTAGGATAGCAAAAGTTTATTTTTCACTCACTCAAGGCTCTACCATGTATGTCTCTGGTTGGGCAGCTATCTTGAGCATTTTGTCTCTAAAGGACAACTCAGTGACTTAGGTTTCTTTCAGATTGTGGCTCTGCTCCCCTCCCCCACCCCCAACATCCTGAAAGTCCTCTCCGTTCGGCTCGTATATGGGGAAAGAGCATGAGAATGGTGCTTTAGAGAATTTTGTAGATGGTGGCTGGAAGGGACGAAGACTACTTCAATGTATATTCCATGGGACAGAATTTGGTCACAAGATAACTCCTAATTTAGGAGGCTGGAAAATGTAGTCTAATGGCCCAGAAAGGAAAGTGCTAGAACTAGGGTGAAGCAAGAGAGATGCCTAGGATACACAAACTTAAGGGACAGTTCAGTGTCAAGGTCAGGCAAGTGCAAGATCCTGCGAGTGCAGAGCTGGTATTGGCAAGAACCTGACTGTGAGCACCTCCTTATATTTTGCCTCTTTGGGGGGCCTTGCTTGCCTCACCCTAGACCCATCCCAAAGTAAAAAGTTAGAGAAGAAAATAGACAATTTCTGCCACATCTATCAACTCATCAGGACTATTATGAAAATAAATAGAATGTCCAGTGCCTGATGCTTACTTATTTCCTTACCACATATAGAAACAAAAGTTACACCCCTTTTTCTTTCTCTCCAATTAAGTTGCAATGATTGCATGCCTTCATTAAAAACAAAAATCCTTAGCAAATATCCCTTAACTTAAAGTGTGACAATTTTGTTATTCTGTATTATTTTTAAGCAACCATTTTTTTAAAATTAAATAAATTAAAAATGTGAACAACTTTTTTTCTAGACACTGAAATATTTAGCAGCAGGATATAAACTACCCAAAACAGTATATACCCCCAGACACACTTTGCAACTTCTCTGAAAATCAGTTTTGGTCTGTACATTTTGATTTCCTAATGGTTGTTGGAGGCTCAGCATTTCTCTCAACCACGGCTCCCTTAAAATTCAGTGAAGCATTGTTAGGGTGTGCTTTCCCATAATGAACACATTATAGTAATCGTTACAGAAGAGAAAAGATAAGAATGGCCGTGGTGCAATCTTCAAAATGTTTGTATGGTTCTAATGTTGGTCATTGTAGGGAAACTGCCAACAGGCTCATGAAGCAGTAAACATGCAGCCCGTATTTAGAGAAGTAGTTTAACTTTCAAGACAGCCAATTCCAGCTCCAGTTTATCTTGCTTTATGTACAAAAGAGCTGTTTGGATTTTGACAGCTTATGAGAAAACCATTCTGCAAAATGTGGCCATTGATCTGCTACTGAAAGGAAAGAATGTTCTGTGGAAAGGCTGCAACTAAAACTAGTTACTGTTATGAGTTGATGAAGTTTTTATTGTTAATTAAGTCTAGAAAAACTCTTCATCTCTGAAGACTACTTTACGGAAATCCGAAGTGATGCTACTGTTTTGCTTTTGCCTTTTTTAGGAAATGTGGGCCTTCATGATATATTAAGGATGTTTTCCTGAAGCACACTTATATAATTTATACTTAATAAGTATAAGATGAATATTAAGAAAGACCTCTGGAATATTATCATAATAGTTGAATCCTTTGTTCTTATTTGTCTTTTTTCTTTCCTTTTTTTTTTAGTGAAAAGAAAAAGAATTGTTTATTTAATGGTTATATAGATTCAGATTATTTGTGGATTTCTGCCGTTAAGTCTTATTTTCTTTAAAACACCCACAAACACATATTTCTGCCTCCCCCTACCAAACCAGGCTAGTTTTAGACACAGTTTAGTTTTATAAGCAGCTCCCAATCATTCAATCCTGATTGGGGAGGTTTTGCCCATGTTGCGGTGCTCTCCAGCTCTTAATGCAGAACCACGTGGAGTTCCCAGCCTCCTTGTAAACTGCATGGAGTTCTCCCTTCCCTTTCAAAGCTTCATGGTGTTCTCTTCTCAAAGCCACATGGAGAAATCTCTTATTTGTCTTTTGACCACAATCCTTTCTGCTCTCTTATTCTACTCAAAATCTTCTTTACTATTATCATGTTCAATCCCAATGTCTTCTTTCTATTTTAATTGTGGCACGTCTCTGCTTTGTTTCCCCAGTTCTTCATGATGACAATAAAACAAACAAACAAAAAAGCACCAATGGGGGGCACATTTATATATGTGCGCAAATATGCCACTTACAAGTGATACAGATAAAAAAATCTCTTACGTAAGAGTCAAGTTCAGCTTATCTTTTAAGAGAAGAGAGGAAGAAATAATATTAGAGGTCATTAAAACAGGATTAAATTTGTTTTATTACCTAGTCATTAGGAAAACTCAAATTCTAGATTTCAAAACCAAACTTTCAATATCTTTACTACTTACCACAAAAATTAATATAGGGGATAGACCTTTGTGTGTGTGTGTGTGTGTGTGTGTGTGTGTGTGTGTGTGTGTGTGTGTTCCCTAAGCAAGAGGGAACATTAGCAGTGACTGTAGCTACATGAAAAGAGCTTTCCTGTGGTAATCATATTTCTTCACCAAGCATCATGATCTGTTGACTGTTACAACAGTTTTCTTGAAAAACAAAACAATTGCTTCTTAAAATTAATAAGCAGTGCATTATTATGTGGCATGTGTGCACAAGTGTTACCAAACAGCAAGTGGGTCCTGCTGCCCACTGCCATCCTCTAGGAAAAATTGCAGAGGCAAAGATTTGGTGACAAAGGAAAGGAGTCTTTATTCAAAAGTTTTCCAGTTTTGAAATATGTTAACAGCTTTCTATAGGCATTAGTCACTTAAGCCTATCAATTAAGGTAAACTGTTTAACACCTGAACTGTCCTATCATTTCCTCCTGTTAATTTTTAAATATCTTATTTCTATAGGGTTAGTTTATAAACTGAAACAACATAAGATACAAAAGCTACAAAATTTTGAAGGAATGGCAGACCTCTGCCTCAGAGCTTGTTCCCTTTAGAACACTCAAAGAAGAATAACCCTGCCACTCTCTGCCAGGCCAGTCTGATCCTAGACTGAACCTGAAGTTCCTTTCCATCAAAAATACCTCCATCAAAAATACCTTTCGTTGGGAAATGCAGGGAGCTGTAGCACAATCATCCAGACATCCTCAAGAAAGAGAGGGCCAGAGAGAAGCCAGCAAGCCTGCCAGAGAGCCTGATAGCCCTTCTTATTTCAAGTCTTCTAGTGCATAATTCCATGGGCCCTGGAGGCATTCAGCTACTCAGCCATCCCCCTCCTAGACTGTTTAACATTGCCTTGGGCAACCTCCTCCTACAGCCCCTCCCTACTTCTCCCATGATCCGATCAAATCTCCCTACTTCTCCCCAATGACCTGATCAAATCTCTGTCAGAAGTACACACGCACGCGCACACACACACACACACACACACACACACACACACACCCCTCTACATGAAAAGAGAAAGACTCTTTTTTACTGTCTTGTGTTTCTCTGAGTGGTCAGACACACTGTCTCTCAACCCTTTGGTCCAGGCAACTGTAGAACAGGGTTCTTCAAACTGCAAATCACAACTCATTGGTAGCTTATTAAATGAATTTAGTAGATCACGATTAACACATTTATGTTGAAATAGAATAGAAAAAGCCTTTATTACATGGGATAAAGTTACATCTTATTTGTATAATTTTTGTTTCAATTCTGTGTGTGTGTGTGTGTGTGTATTTCCTGGGATATGGAGACCAAAGAAAGGTTCTATTGAAATAACCTCACAGGGTGATCTGATTATAAATTCCTAACTGGGTAGGTCATGGTAGGTAGTCAGGTCCTAGGCTAATAGCTTCTTATTGAGAGGTTTTAAGCCAGCTCTGTCCACTATTCTTGTGCATCTAAGTTAACACACCTTTGAAATATCAGAAGCAATACCCTCTGAACAAGGGTATTAACACTCAAGTGAGCATATAATCTTGTTAACTATCCTGTAATCCAAACCCCACTTTACTTTCTCCACCTCCATGTATATTTGTTTCCTCTTTAATTTCAAGTGCATAAGACAAGCTGCATAACTGTTATTTTCCAGAGCATTTGATAACTTGCTCCCTGGTATATGTTGTCAGTTTGGTTCAAATTAACTTTTATAAAAGTTTGGATGCTTCTTACATAGTCAGATGAGAGAGAGAGAGAGAGAGAGAGAGAGAGAGAGAGAGAGAGAGAGAGAGAGAGATTTTCTTGCTGCAGATCCAAGACAGTCCCAACTCTGGCTTGTTCCTAGGTCTTCCCAGGGCTGTTAGTTTGTTCTTTAAGTGGTACTGGGTAGAGCAGCTTTTTTTAGTAGACTTGGATTGGGAGGAGTTTAGAAAAATTCTATTATGTAAGGAATAGAAAATTAAAGAAAGTTCGTAGCAAGTAATTTTTTACGTGGCCTTTATTTCTACTTGTATAGCAAAGAAAGAAGAGGGAAAGTGGAGCAGTGGGAGGAAAAAGAGTGAGTACACACAGAGAGAGATAAAACGGAAGGATAACAAGATTAAGCAGGAGCAGGAAAGTCTAATCACCTGGAATACTTGCATGCACTTATCTCTGCAGTACTGACGACCATCACCCTGCACTGTCATAATGAATTGGCTCAGTGAGTCTGAGAATTTATAGGTGATGGGAGAGATGCTTAAAGGATTTGAGATATCTCTGTAAAGATTCGTTTAAAGTTTTTTTTTAAATGGTAGTACATGTTAACTTCAACATAAGAAAAATTATTGGAGCTATCATTAGAAAATCAATTTGTAAACACTAAAATCGCAGAGTAATAACATAAGTTAGAAGATATCAAAGACTAATCTAATAGCCTTTGCTGACAGAGCAAGGCACATTGTGGACAGCAGAAAAGCAATAAATGCTTTGATTTTGTCCTATATGACACACTCATCAACCAGGATAAAAAAAAAAAAAAATATCGCTCAGCCCAGTATTTCTCAAACTATGTCTTGTGACCCCAAGGTTATCATGAAAAGGTACCAAGAGGTCACATAATTTGCAACTGTATTTCTTCTCTATAGAGCCTGAGCCAGGGGAAGTTCTAATATGTGGAAAAGAAAAAGAACAAAAATTCCAAAGAAGACACTACTTATTCTCGCTCTCCTTGGAAGCTCCCAGTCCCTGACTTTCTCCAGCTATGACAGACACATCCAACCCTGGGACTGGCTAAGGAATGTCGATGTAAGAAACACCCAAGTTTTTATGAGTTTATTTGAGCCAAACTGATGACATTGGCTGGGGAGAAAAATCTCAAATGCTAGAGAGAAAAACAGTTCTGCGGTTTCTTTTGTGCATCTGAAATTAAGGAGAGGACATAAAGATGACTACACGAAGGTGAGAGAAAGCAAGGCAAGGATTGAATTACAGGATAGTTAACATTATTTGCTGTCTTGAGAGTCCTTGTCTCAGAAGGAGGAGTATGATAGGGTGGTTCATGCCTTAGAACAGCAGTTCTCACCTGTGGGTCGCGACCCCTTTGGGGGTTGAACGACCTTTCACAGGGGTCGCCTAAGACACTATATAATTACATATTGTCTTTGTGATTAATCACTATGCTCTAATTATGTTCAATTGTAACAATGAAAATACATCCTGCATATCAGATATTTACATTACAATTCATAACAGTAGCAAAATTACAGTTATGAAGTAACAACAAAAATAATTTTATGGTTGGGGGTCACCACGACATGAGGAACTTTATTAGGAAGGTTGAGGACCACTGCCTTAGAAGAAGGGATCTGAAAAAAAAAAAAAAAACATTTAAAAGGTGTATTAACCTAGATGCCCAGAAAAAAAAAAATGAGAAGGGCTTGCTTAAGGCAAAGATAAACATTTTACTAAAAAATAATATGCCTATGGTGTGACTACCCACCATGACCTGCCCAGATAGGAATTTATGATCAGATCACCCTGTGAGGTTACTTTTCATAAAACCCCTTTTTGTCCACAGAAAGAAAGAGGGTTTGGTCAAGTCAGACCTCTAGAATTTGAGCTTCAATGTTGCTTTAATCACTCTGTTTGTTACCAACATGTCAATACCATAAAAAAATGATATACCTAAGCACAGATTGATAAAAAATAAATTTTATTAAATAGTCATGATACTCTTCAGGCACTATTAATAACTCCCTTAACTTTCATAACAGCCCTATGAGACAGGTACTGTTATTTACAGATGAGAAAGTTAAGGCACTAAGAAGTGAAGGAACTTGCCCATGATTACATGCTAATAACTGGCAGAGAATAACTGGTCAAAATTTCAACCCAGGAAGTTTGTATCCAAAGTCCAGGGCTTTAAACTGCAGGTCCCAACAGAACAGCAAACGCAGTGTTTGTGACATAATACATTCAAGAAGAGTAAGTTATTGAGATGGCTCATTTTAGGTGTCAGCTTGCTTGGGTTAAGGGATGTCCAGAGAGCTGGTAAAGCAGTGTTTCAGGATGTCTATGAGGGTGTTCCTGAAAGAGATTCATGTTTGAGTCAGTGGACTGAATAAAGCAGACGGCCCTCCCCAGTATTAGTGGGCATCATCCAACTGAGGGCCTGAACAGAATAAAATGGCTGAGGAAGGATAAACTCACACTATGTCTCCCTGTTAGAGCAGGGATGTTCAGCTCTAATAAATCATATATATGAAGTTAATTTACCACAGAAGAGTAAATTTATATATATATATATTTAAATATATATGAGAGCTGTTTGGAAAAAGTCCAGCTATTGTTGATATAATGAAAACAGTTTGCACAACATTGATGTAACCTGACAGCCAAGGAGAGTGGACTGGACTGCGCATGTGTAAACAATGATGACTTCAAGGTAGTACTAGTCAGTGGGGGTGGTAGACGATGTTGAGTGAGCATGTGTACTGTGTGGAAGTCACATTCAAAATGACTGAGTAGAAAGAACAATGAATCTGCATCAAATTTTGTGTTAAGTTTGACCATTCCTCCATGGAAACTATTTGGATGATTCACAAGGCTGCAGCTCTGGGCAACCGGTGATTGGCAGCTTCTTTATGACAATGAGCTTGCTCATTCATCACATCTCGTGCAAAGTTTTTTTGTGAATCATCAAATCACCCAGGTGACTCAGCCTCCCTATAGCCCAGATTTGGCACCCTGTGACTTCTGGCTTTTCCCAAAACTAAAATCACTTGAAAAAATTAAGAAATTTCAGACCCTTAATGAGACTTAGAAAAATGCAGTGAGATAGCCAAAGCGATTGGGAGAGCTGTGTGAGGTCCCAAAGTGGCAACTTTGAAGGGGACTGAGGCATCATTGTTCTAAACACTATGTTTCCTGTATCTTGTATCTTCTTCAATAAATGTCTTTTTTTCATATTACATGGCTGGATACACACATACACACACTCGTACACAGAGTGGGACAAAAGTAGGTTTACAGTTGTGAATGCACAGTTATTTTTCATAGGAACAACTGCATTGTATATACATATCCTACTGGAGAACCCCAGTTAATACAGCTATTAATATTAACACAAATCAATTCATACATCACCTTATACCCTTCATTAGTCCAGTTTACAGGTGAAGAAACTGATATACTGTAAAGAAAATAAGAACGTTTTCAGATGTACATAATAAGGCAGAATGTAAAACAGTGGGTTCCTAATAAATTGAGCCATGACAATAAATTGACTAGTTCATTTGTAAAGGGGTAGAGCTGCGAGGTTAGGCAGTGGTCTTGAGAAGGTTCACAGAGCCATACAAACAAATAGGAATGAAAAAGCTGTCCAAAGACATAGAAGATTTGCTGAGTGGAACAAGGTGTTCAGAAGAACTAAAGAAGTCATGCATTTTTTTTTTTTTGATAGCATCAATCCAAACATTTATAGGATTTTCATCAGAAGAGGGTTTTTTTTTTCTTCTTGAGGGAGAAAAAAATCTTTCCAGAAGAATAGATGACTTTGTGTATTACTCTGAGAAGAAAGCTAATTTGATATTTCAATTGAGTTTTAACTTTAAAATGTTTCAAACAAAAAGAAGCTTCTCCTATTGAACTTATTTCAATACAAGGCTGAAAAGTTTTATTATCTTAAAGGGACAAAAAACATAATTTTAAGCTATCTATACACAGTTCTGGTATTCTTCTGCAGTAAATTAAATTTACACATTTGCTCTTGAATTTGCAATGTCTTCATTTTCCTCTATTCATGCTTGTCTGCTCTGTGTTTTGTAGGTTTACAGAGAAGTGTGGAAGAATAAAGGCAAGAGCATTCGAGGAAAAATTATTGTTTTTTCCATGTGTAGAGAATTTGTCTGCCTGCAGCCATGGCCTGTTCATCACAGGCTTGTTTGATTTTGTACATGTCAGACTGTCAAATAAAAGGTTTATTCTTCCCTCACTTGTTTTCTCTGTTCATTTCTTGTATTTAAAATAGAAAATTTAGTATTTCTCCACTATAAGAGGTCATTTTTTTAACGTTGTTTTCCTAAGTGAACAAATCAAATATGGAAATATCTAATGCTTTATTTAAAAAATCAAGAAACGTTTTTGGGGATACTTAGGATAAGGTCAACTCAAAGCAGGCTATGTACAAGTCTATTTAATATTATTTAAGAAAACAGGAATAAACATTATTTAATATATAAATTCTTGGTTTCTAATTTCTGAAATTATCATAAGAGGAGATATAGTAATTTCTTAATAAATGTTGAATGAACATGTGTATATCCCCAAAAAACCTAGAGTTTTGTAAGAAGATTTGTGTGGATTCTCATTTTGAAACAAGACTTCATCTGACCAAAATAAATGGCAAGCAATATACTTTGTTACAGACATATCTTTAAGACAGAGGAAAACTAAAATTTTATATAGAGCAAAAAAGGTTTAAAAATGATCTCTGCACAGCTTTTTACTATTCTCAATATTTCATGCATAAAAAACAAATGCCATCCGACCCCCAAACCTCTCTGTTCAATCCTTTATCTAAAATTTTCTCCCAAGGGCTAATAGCCTGTCTCCTTAAATCCCATCTCTTTTATTTTCTCTTTTACTCTCCTCCCCTTCATTTCATAGTTATTCTCCTTTTTCCTTATTGTGGTAAAATACACATAATAGAAAATTTACCATTTTGAACATCCTTATGTGTACAACTCTGTGGCCTTAAGTATATTAATCTTGTTACACAGCCATCACCACTATAACTTTGCAGAAAATTTTCACCTTCCCAAAATAAACTCTGTACTCATTAAACATTAACTCCCCACCTCCCTCCCCTCAGCCCCTGGTAACCACCATTCAAGTTTGTGTCTATGAATTTGACTACTATAGGTACCTCATATAAGTGGAATTAAAAAACAGTTTTTCTTTTGTGGTTAACTTAAATCACTTAGTATAATTTCTTCACTCTTCATCCATCTTGTGGCATGTCAGAATTTTTCTTCTTATGGCTGAACATTAGGTGTTGCATTATATGTATAGGGCACATTTTATTTACCTATTCATCTGTCAATGGATACTTGGGTTGTTTCTATGTTTTGGCTATTACAAATAATGCTGTTATGAACATTGGTATACAAAAGCTGTTTGAAGTCTTGTTTTCATTTTTTTAGGGTATATATACACCCAGAAGGACAATTTCTATATATTATGGTAAGCGTATGTTTAATTTTTTGAAGAACTGCCATACTGTTTTTCTTAGCAGGTACACAATTTTACATTTCTATCAGCATAGCACAAAAGTTTCAATTTCTCCACATCCTCACCAGACTTGTTCTTTTCTGTACATCCTTTAAAAAAAAGAGTCATCCTACTGAGTGTGAAGTGGTATATCATTATGATTTTAATTTGCATTTCCCTGGTGATTAGTGATGTTGAGCATGTTATCATATGTTCATTGTATTTTTTCTTTGTAGAAATGTCAATTTGTGCCATTTTTAAATTTTTAATTGAGTTATTTGTGTTTTGTTCTTAAATTTGAGTTGTCTATATATTTTTGATATTAATTTCTTATTATATATATATATATATATATGACTTACAAATATCTTCTCTTATTATCTCGGTTACCTTTTTACTCTGTTGATAGAAGTCTTTGCACAGAAGTTTTATATTTTGATAAAGTCCAACTATCTATTTGTTTCTTTTGTTGCTTGTGTTTTGCATCACAGTCAAGAAATCATTGCTAAATTCAATGCCATGAAAAATTTCCTCTATGTTTCCTTCTAACAGCTTTATAATTTTGCTCTTAGGTCTTTGATCATTGTTAGTTAATTTTTCTAGATAGTGTTAAGGTAAGGATTCATTATTATTTTGCATGTAGACATTCAGTTTTCCCAACACTATTTGTTGAAAAGATGATCATTTAGTTATTAAATGGTCATGGAAAAATCACCTAACCATAGATGCAAAGGCTTATTTATAGGCTCTCTACTTTATACCATTGGTCTATAGTTTGTGTTTCTGTCATTGTCAAATTGTTTGCATTATTGTAAGCTTTGTGATAATTTTGGAAATCAGGATATGTGAGATCTCTAACTTTGCTTTCTTTCTTAAAGATTGTTATGCTTATTGAAGGTCCCTTGGGATTTCATATCAATTTTAGGATGTAATATTCTATTTCTGCAAAAATAACATTGGAATTTTAATAAAAATTGCATTGAATAGTTAGATGACTTTGGCTAATATTGACTTCCCAACAAAATTAAGTGTTCTGATCCATGAACATAAGATATCTTTCTATTCATTAGTTTCTTATTTAATGACTTTAGCAATGTCTTATAGCTTTCATATAATAGTCTTTTGCCTCCTTGGTTAAGTTTGTACCTAAGTATTTTGTTCTTTAGATGCTAAGTAGAACTGTTTTCCTTTTCAGATTGTTCATTGGTAGTGTATAGAAATATAACCTATTTTGTGTGTTGATTTTGTATCGTGCCATCTTTGCTAAATGTTTTATTAGTTTTGACAGGTTTTTTATTTGTGTGAATTTTTAATAGTTTTCTATATAAGATCATATCCTTTGTGAACAAGGATAATTTTACTTCTTCCTTTACAATTTGAATGCCTTTTATTTATTACTCTTCACCTAGTTTCCCTGGCTAAGACTTTAGTACTGTGTTGAAGAGAAGTGGTGAAAGCAGGCATCTTGCCTTGTTCCTGGTCTTAGAGAAAAATCTTGTTTTTTACCATTGAATATAATGTTGGCTGTATGTTTTTCACATATGCCTTTATTATGTCAAGGTAGTTTCTTTATATATATATATATATATATATAAAATAATAAAAGGGTATTGAATTTTGTCAAGTAATTTTTCTCCAACCTTTGATATAATCTTTTTTCTTTCATTCTATTAATGTATTGTGTTACATTGATTGGTTTTTTTGTGTTGAACCATCCTTGCATTCCAATAATAAATTCCACTTTACTGGTGTATAATCCTTTCAATATACTGTTGAATTTAGTTTGCTAGTATTATACTGAGAATCTTTGCATTAATATTTTCTAAAGTTATTGGCCTATAGTTTTCTTGTAGTGTCTTTTCTGGCTTTAGTATCATGGTTACTCTTTAAATTAAAAAAAAACTCATTAAGGCTATTCTCTTTCAGTTTTTCAATTTTTATATTACCTTATAGATTCTCACTGTTCCTTGGAGGTACAGTTACAAAAGCTAGAGTTGAGGTAGAGTAGGAGACAGAGACAGAATTTTCTTTGGCAGTCAAGGGAGGTGGCAGATTGCAAATAATTATTACAATATTTTTCTATTGTCCTTGGCATAAGTAAATTAGCAAATTGAATTACATTCCATGATTGGAGATAAGCCTTCCAAAAATGTCTTCAACATTCGTTGAAGAGGATGTGAGGTTAATGGTGCTCAAGGTTCTTGTTGTTTATCATGTTATGTGTCGTCGTCGTCGGCAGCCGTCCGTCTCGAGAGACGATGGTGTAGCTTCTTAAGAGTCTATCTGCACCGCCGAGAATGGCTGTGCAGTCCGACTCGGGAGTGACATGGTATCTGTCTCCTCCCGTGTTGAATCGACATCTTGCGATGACACTGAAGCTACAGAGCCTGGGCAGGGTAATATGGAGGGTCTGCTGTTGCCCATGCAGCAGACCCCCCCTCTCTTCGCAGCTGAAGGGTCCAAGGGAAAGACGGAGTCAATACAGCTTGGCTTCAGGTGCGCCGCAGGAGTTGCCGGTGTTGACTACAACGTCAAACCGCCTTAGGGACTCCGGCTCCAGATTTTCTGTCGGGGTTTACTCCCTTAGCCTTTCCCCTGAAGAGGTATGCCGCAAGGCAGCGGAGGTTTTTTGGAGTCAGAGTTTTCCTTCTCTGATGTACCCTGACTGGAAGATCGAACCAGCGACACTTAGCTCGCAGGCCGACGCTCAATCCACTGAGCTAAACCAGCCAGGGATGTTATGTGTATTACTTTACTTAAAGGCCTTCAAACATAAAGCTATATATAGCTCATATAAAAAAAGCAAATTAAATTTGGAAATTAAATGCAAATTCTATTAACCAAACAATTCAAACTAACAATTTTGTGACAAATGATGTTTTTTCCAACGAACAAAATGTTAGCTCACAAATTACCAATTGCTACTGCAGAAACATATTTCAAGTTCATCATGCTTATATCAAAACTTGTTTAATGACTCAGTTTTTCCATACTTGTTTATATATATGATATATATTTTTGATTGGTATTTGATCTGTAGTGTTATTTGGACTTCACTTGACTTAAGAGTATCATCTACACATTTTTTTACCTTTGTTATTTTTTCATTAATTGGAAATCATTAATACAGTGCTATTTGACATAGATAACATAGTAAACACAAACTGAAATGTGGACATCAAAAGAGTTTGGTGTTAATCTAGTTATGAAGTGGTGGTGGTCAGTCAAATAATCCAAAGGGTAATTATGTTAATTCTTAGATTAACATTAAAATGAAAAATTCAAATTTAAACTCCCTAATAGTAAACACAGATCTACCCCCTACACACACCACTCCAAAAAAAAGCCCTGATAAGGGTAGGTAGGACGACGACCATGTCCAGCTTGAAGCAGCTAGAGGAGCTTGAGACCTTCGCCCATTGTCCTTTACAAGATTACAAAGGGTCTTAATATCTGAGAGGGAGGGATAGTTATTTTTTACGAACCATGGGTATGGACTTGGGGGGGGATGCTGGGGGAGGGAGATACTGGGTGGAGGGGAGTAAAGGGGAAAAAATTGGAACTACTGTAACAGCATAATCAATAAAATATATTTAAAAAAAAAAAAAAAGAAATAGATATTGACTGAGGTAGAGTAGGGAGTGAGGTTGAGTAGAACAAAAGAACTTAAGGGCAAGTGAGGGCAGGAAGCTGTGTGTAGGATGGTTCTTGTGTTTCTTCTCTCCAAGGCAATCAGCAAGTTGCTTTGGCACTGAATCAGAGGTGTGATGAGGCATGAGGTTAAGGGACATGATGAATAACAGTGTTCAGAGAAAAAAAATAAAGATAAAGAACCAAACTGATACAAGAAAGCAGATTGTTATTCCAAGGGCCTGGTAGAGAGGCAAGAACTTGGCAGGGAACAAAAGGATTGCACTCAGAGAGGTTCAGATGGGGAAGCAGGTTCAGGAAAACTGAAGGAAACAGAGGCCAGGGGCTGAAGCCCTGCTAACTGTCATTTTCATCGAATGCTTTCCCACAGGTGGGTCTGCAGAGTAGAGAAAGGATGAAAAATAGGAACTGCATCCTGGAGACAAATGACTACTTTAACAACTTCATCAAGGTCCAACTCTTACTGGAACTAATACACTGAGATGAAGTCTACAAAACAGCTAGGCCAAAGCAAGACAAGGGTCAAAGTGACCATGAGAAGAACAACAGCATTTTTTCTGTGTCTCTGCCCTTCACTGCAGAGTTGTCAAACACTAACCATCCACTCCCTCCCCCAGAAAATCATAAATAATAATTCTCTCAATTAATTCATCCATTTCTTTCTTTAATTACTTACTTATCAAATGCTCTTTATTTAGCCAGGGCATGTCTAGACACGGAAGATATAATGGTGAAAAAGACAGGGACACTGTCCTTCTGCCTCCTCTAGTCACTGCAGGGGTACTGATGAAAGTCACACAGTCTGGATTTGTGCAAGAGCTGTGGCAGGGTGGTGTCAGTGGCAAGAGATACATTGGAAAGTTAAGCGGAATCCAAGGGAGTTATTTCAGAGCCACTAGAGTATTTTAAGCATGGGTATAAAATCATCAGTTGAAACAATCTTAAAAGAATGCATTATGGATATGTTCACATACAACCTCTTCAGCATCCACATAGAATCTAATAGTTTATGTAGTACCTGTTCCTGGCTCTTGAAGTAATGTTTCTAGTCTCTCTTCTTATTTACTGGAGGTTTCAAATGTAATAGCTTATAATTGTCTGGCAGGGAATTAAGTGCATGAAATGGGCTGGCAAAGACATTAAGGAGTGGTGGTGACTCTGGAGAAGGAGGACACCTATGCCCATCTCCAGGGCAGCCATTACTCAGTTCCAACTGAATATTAATGTGCAGCACCACTGGCAGGAATGACTTATATTGTATAGACTCGTCGTCGGCAGCCGTCCATCTTGAGAGACGATGGTGTAGCTTCTTAAGAGTCTATCTGCACCACTGAGAGTGGCTGTGCAGTCCGACTCGGGAGTGACACAGTATCTGTCTCCTCCCATGTTGAATCGACATCTTGCGATGATGCTGCAGTGTCCTCTCTAGTGAAGCTGAAGCTACAGAGCCTGGGCAGGGTGATATGGAGGGTCTGCTGTTGCCCATGCAGCAGACCCCCCCTCTCTTCGCAGCTGAAGGGCCCAAGGGAAAGACGGAGTCAATACAGCTTGGCTTCAGGTGCGCCGCAGGAGTTGCCGGTGTTGACTACAACGTCAAACCGCCTTAGGGACTCCGGCTCCGGATTTTCTGTCGGGGTTTACTCCCTTAGCCCTTCCCCTGAAGAGGTATGCCGCAAGGCAGCGGAGGTTTTTTGGAATCAGAGTTTTCCTTCTCTGTGTATAGACTATTTTTTAAACAAAACAAAACAAAAACAAACAAACAATAAAAAAAAGCTCTCTGTGAACTAGAACCTCAGGATCTTCTATTGAACCATTGGTTTGTGACCTCCGTTACTATATGCCACAGTTAGGAAATCTATGAAATGTTCATTTGTTGCCAAAGAAAACAACAGTATTATTATTTATTCTAAAAAGATAGCAACTGGTCAGATTCTTCTAATTTCTGTTTTCTTTTAAAATTCTCAATCTACTAATCAGAATGATTTAATTCAGGGTTCAAGTGTAAAGTGAAATTCCTGCTGAAGTGTGGAAGGAACAATAATTTCAATATGTTGAAAGGTATCTAAGTATCAATCTGAGAATGAAGCAAGTGGGGAAGGACAATAGAAACTTTCTGTTTAGCTAGGCAAACACTTTCTTACACTTCCCAATATAATATGTGTGTGTGTGGTGTGTGTGTGTGTGTGTGTGTGAGTGCATGTGGTATTCATAAAAAAAGTAAAATGTTAGAGGAAGATTATAAGAGCAGGCTGATGATAAAATGAGAAAATGATTACTTTTTTATATAATCTAATATAACATTATATACTTGAATTTCCTTATATGTTGTTTAAAATCTAAATGCTTTCTGTAATGCCTTCCTGAAAATTAACATTAAAATTGGTCAGAGCACATACAGGAAGCAACCAATGAATGTATAAATAAGTAGAACAACAAATCAATCTCTCTCTCTCTCTCTCTCTCTCTCTCTCTCTCTCTCTCCCTCTCTCTCTCTCTCTCTCTCTGAAATCAATAAATAATTATTTTAATTTCATTTATGTTATAGCTTAGAATGTTAACACTTTGTACTTCCCTGTGCTTTATAACTTATAAAACCTTTTTCGTTCAACGGGTTGTGGCCAAAAGTGAATCGGAGTTCAAGTCAGATGTTGCAGTCTAGACCCTAGTAATAAAACTACATTTACATACTAAAAATGGCATCCATGGAATTTATGTGACCTGGTGCTTCTGTCTACAACCAAGTTCTAAAATCTGGGTCAAGACTCTTCAGCATCTGGGTTGCTCTATTTCTTATTTGTAGGGAAAAAAAATTTGGCTTAGAATAAGAAATATTATTTAAAACTTGAAAATAAAACAAAAAGTTCGATACTGTGTCTTTTCAATATCACATCGGGAGGGCATTTAAAAAGTTTTGGCTATTAACTACTTGGTTAGACCCCAGGTTAGACTACATTAGAAATGTAGAATATTTTTTAAAAGCTGAAATATAAAAATCCACTTGGGGCAATTGGGAAATCTATTTGACTCTATTTTGATGGACGCATCTACTTTTTAGTGATCCAATTATTTCATTTTATTTTAAATTACAGCCCAAAATACTTGCCATTAGGTTTTGAATTTGAGTTATTTTACAGGTTTTGCCAACATTTTTCTTTCTAAGAAACATATGAATTCGTGTGGAGAGAAAAAGAAATGATGCTTCCATAAAAATTAAGAAAAACCACTAAGGGTATTTGTTTTCTGTAAACAATATGCACAGCTGTGGCAATGCTGGTGACGACACTTGCCAAAGAGCTCCGTATTTGCCGCTACAAACTGTTCTGTTCACCTTTTATCCAGTAACAGCTGGTGAAATGGTATTTAAGGACAGTTTGATTTAATCTAATGAGAAACTATGCTGCAATGCATGCTACTGCCTGCAGAAAATAATTGGACAAACATTGATTTTTTATGTTGCTATAATAGTTACATTTTCAATAAATAGGAAGTTATATGCATATTTCTTTGGCAACGTTCCTCTCTACATGAAAGCTAGTAATTAGTTCTTAACAGGCACATACAAACACCTATGCATGCATGCACATATGCATGCAAAATACACACAAATTAGCACCCAGTGCATACAAATGCGGTACATAATTTTAGTGCGATAGCTGCCAAAGTGGAGAAAAGCTATTTGGAATACAGCGTTAGAGATTATGACTATCTTTGAGGCCAGAATTATCGACAAAAAAGACACTATACAAGGGAAGACCAGCAACTGTGAGAGGAGTAAAGAGTAATCAGAGATTCCTGGGGACCAAATATCAAAGCAGCACACACTTCAGTTTCTTTGGAGTGACTAAAAGAAGGAAAAGGCTCCTGACTCTTCCATCTCTCACTCTGGAAACCTCTGAAAGAGTAAATGTCGTATGTGGTTCCTTGCACATGCGCATGGGCAACTACTCTTTGTTTTGCTTGTAGCTTCTCAATTCCAAGTTCTGCAGGCACTAGGACAAGAGAAGCTGCCCTGGTGATACTTCTGTCATGGCTTGCTGCCAGAAAGTACTTGAAACCACAAAAGACTACATCTTGCCAAAATTTGAATCAGGTTTTATTGACATGCAGGTTCATATAGTTTGCATAAACACTCAAACTTTTAGTTGATATCCAAGCAATCCCCTTATTTTTTTGAAACTGTATTTTATTTTTTTCTAATTGATCCTTGTAATTTTAAAGCCATATCTCATTTTAGATTACAACTTTTGGGGGGTTAGGATATCATATCTATATAAGGCTGAATTCATAATAGGTACTATGTTTGATAACACCTATTTATATTAAAATGTTATAGAGTAAATGTCATTTTCTTATCAGCTTATTAGGTCTCAGTCACTCATTATATTGATAGCATACAACAATGTCTGGTATGTTTTTAGTGGGCTATAAATAATTTTTAAGTAATCAATTACTAAAAAGTATATAAAAGTGAACATTGAGGAATGTAAGAAGCAGATTTATAATACATAAAAAGATATTAGAAAAGAGAATATTAAGAGGTGTTAGTAAAAATGATGAATTATACTAACCATCATAGTTTTTGAAAAATAGTTGCAATAAAAACTCTTTGCTGAATTAATGTATAACAGCGCAGTATCCTTTAATACTGAAGCAAATATAGATCTATAACTCAGTAGCTCCCAAATGAAGACTTTAAAAAACACAATAATTTGAAAACTACAGCATTTTGAGAAGTTCACAAAAATATCAAGTTGACATCTTTCTATTTCAATAAACCCTGAAGTATCCATTGTATTTAAAACAAGAAAGTCACTTAGAGGCAAGTTTTTACTTTATATCTAAGAATGATAGAGTCCCAAGGGATTACATTATTAATACAAGAACACTTCCAGGCATGACTTTGTAACTGGTCCTGGACTAACCCTCTGTTAGTAAACAAAAAGAGAAATGGAAAAATATATTGAAAAGGAGTTTCCAAGTTTGAATCACAAGCATTACAGAACTCTGCTCTCTGACAAAAGAAAACCAAACAAGAAGCAATCCACTGTCATCCAACCTCAGGAAGATAATTGCAGCCAGGACAGAGATCGCAGCCCTTCTAAGCTCAGGAGTTAAAGATCAGAGCATAGACCAGAGGAAGTGGCAAGAATCTTCACGGAAGAGCGCTTGTGAAGAGGTAGGTGTGCAGAGTCCTAGAAGTCCCTATTTGAGTCTCCAGCGATGTTATGCCTGTGTACTGGATTGATTATACATAAGCAGGGAGAAGTTCCTGAAGGTTACTAAATAGTAGCCCCTATGAAGTTGAGAATGGAACGAAGAAGGTAGCAGAGGTTGAGCAATACTAAGATACCAACAACTCTGTAGCTCTATACTCCTCTCAGATTGGAGAGACAATGGAAACTCCTTATTAGCCAATCTGGCATCTGAGATGCAGAAAGACTGCCTTAGAAGTAAGGACTACAGTCTAAGGGAAGTTCCACCCTAAACTCACATTAACAAAGCTTAAGGCCATGCCCTTACCAGTTTCACAAGGAAGCAGTTTTGATACTGAGTCTAGCAAGTTGGAGAGACTTGAGAAAAACATTGGACTTCCCCGAGATTCACTCTAACAAGGTTTAAAACCAATCTAACACAAACTCAAGAGGATCAGACAGTAATTGAACTATTTGGAGAAACAAGAGTCAAAACTCTTCAGTGGAAGATAGCAGAATCCTGTATTTCAATAGCATTTTATCTCCAGTTTTCATTATTAAGTAAAAATTGCTGCACACTAAGATATAAGAGAAAGAGCAGGCTTGAGACTTTCACTCAGTCTCATTAGATGCACTCAAGAATGTACTGAGGTTGTTACTGTTACTTTACCTAAAGAGTAGGTAGGCTCATACTCAACATCTTCCAAATGAGTCAGCACAACCAAGAAGAAAACTAACTCCCTAAGAACAGCAAAAGGAGATTCTTGAAGGAACTTGGGGGTTTCATTTTGAGTACTTGAAGGCTAGAGAAATTTGCCCCTTTGACTAGGAATGCTTCTTCTGAGTAACCATATTCAAGCAGTTAGGTTCTTATACCTTTCCCCCATAATAAATGAATGGGTCTAATCTAATCACATGATCCCTTTAAAAGCAGAAGGTTAAGTCAAAGAGATTCGAAGCACCAACAATGCTCACTTGCTGACTAGAAGGTGGGTGAGGGCACATGCAAGGGCCAGAGAGTCACTCTTGGAGCTCAAAGTAAACCTTGGACTGTAGCCAGCAAGGAAACGGGGAACTTGGTCCTACAGCCACAAGAACAGGACTCTGCGCACAACCTGAATGAGGTAGGAAGTGGATTCTTCCCCAGTGTTCAATCAGGCTGATACCTTGATTTTGACCTGGTAAGATCCTAAAAAGAACCTAATGGAGGACACATGGTCCTCTGATCTGCAGAACAACCAGATAATAAATGTGTTTGGTTTAAAGCATCTAAGTGTGAGATAATTTGTTACACAGCAAAGGAAAACTTACAGAATTTAATAGATACTAGTGGAGAAGAGTGATGACTATGTTAAGCATTTTTGTTTTTATCTAGCTTTATCAAAATATAATTGATACACTACATTGTGTAAGTTTAAGGAGTACGATGTGATGATTTGATACATGTGTACATTGTGAGATGGTTACCACAATAAGACTAGCTAATACATCCTCTACCTCACATAATTACCTTTTGTAATTCAAGAGTAGATTCAAGATCTACTCTCTTGACAACTTTTAAGTACGCGTTGCAATATTATTGCTAGCTATAGTCACCACGCTGTACATTAGATCCTCAAAATATTAAGCTCTGAGTCTATGTAAATTCTTTGAAACACCAATGTTAGAGTGAAGGGAAATTAGGATGTAAAAAATTCTGATGTTGCAGGTGAAACTAACAAATAAACCATAACAAGTTACTTTGAGTTAATTGAATTAATATTTCCACCACTGAACAGAGTGGGGCTAGAAATTGACAATGAATTGAGATTGCTCATGCAGGTAATGCAAGGGACCCTCTTCACACTATACTGATAGAATAAAGGTTATTATTAACACTTAGAGTTAAAATGTAAAGCCAATAATTGTACATAAAAATAATTTTTAAAGTTCTTTTCTGTTGGTTACATATGAGATGTCTTGCATTTTTATTTTTGACTATTTCACTTCAGGAGATGAGGAAAGAAAAACAACCTTTTTAGGGAGACATGTATGTCATGATTATCTGACCCACGATGGAAGAGAAGTAAAAAAATCATAATGTATATGTCTGTTTTAAACATCGACTTTCAAATCTGGCTTAACATGTGTAATAATTCATACTGGTCAGCAAAACTTATCCACATACACATTTTTTCCCCATGTAAACCACTTCAGTGAGTTTGGATAACAGTGGTACTTTAATTAGCACTTGCTAATAGGGAGGTATCTTGAGGGAGAAGAGAGAGTGGTATTTTTCCTTTGCTGCTGAAATCACATTGATCAGTTGTTGGATTGGAGAGGTTGTGGAAGAGATGGGTGTTCCAGGCCCCATGTGGTCTCTCTGAATCAACAGCAGGACAGACTAGCAGCAACTATCCTTATTGGCACCTAGGGGAAGTCAGTAAGTGCAGAAGAGTGAGCCTTTAGTAGTTCAGCACAGGACCTGTAACAGAGCCAGACTGCACCCCTAAGGAATGTGAGGCCTTTTGTCAGTCACTTCACTTCTTGCTAAGCATTAGTTCCTGTAGGTTAAAACAAAGGAAATGAACTTAGTTACCTCTACTATCCACTTCAGTTTTAACAATATACAAGGCAATTTTTGAAGGCCAGTTTGGTTCTCTGCAGCACATTTTTGCCAGTGTAGAGTTTATCTCACTCACCATATCCAAATTTCAACATGAGTATCTTCAGGCTTACTTTAAGGTCACAGTCAAGCCAGCCCCAAGACTTTGAAGATGCAATGTCAAACAAAATTGAACTCTGCCCTTTGGGAGATACCTTTAAGCAGGTTGGCTCCATTTTTTCTTTATCATCACCAAAATAATTTGAATTTATCCACTGGGACAGCTGTTGGCAGGGTTTTCAAAAAATATATATAGCTTGAATCTAGTAAAGTGGATATTTATAAGGTGCTTGAACTGTTACTTATATTATTATTTGAATCTTTATTTAAGACACAAACTTTAAAGTTACCTATGTTTATTTGACATAAGAAAACATTGTTACCCATGTTTATTTGACACGAAAAAACATTCTGGTCAGCAGACAACATGATTCTTTTTTTCCTCTCTTATCCTCATAAGTATATAAGTAAGAAGTACTTTTATCTTGGAAAGGCTGAAAGCAGAATGCGTGGAGATTATTTGTTTCTTTGCATCATTAGGTCCATTTCTGTACTGCTGTGAGTCAGTAAGCAACTAAGCCATCCACATCCAAAGAATAGGTTAGACAGTTTAGACCATGAGTTGCCACATTGAAAAGTCTGTTAGTGGTGTTTTGTTTTGTTTTTCTGTTAGTACCATTGAGCTTAATTCTATAATTATTCCTTGTGAGAAGCCTGCACTGAAGTCAATGGGTGTCTCAGAACAAATTTGATTACAATATTTGGTCCATTAAGTAAATGAATGAAATTTGGCTTTTATTAATTTGGAATTTCTCAATTAAGAGCTCAACTTCCCAGGCAATTTGTAGATATGTTTCTAACGGTGCTTGTTTGTACCCAAAATGACAAGGAAAAGATTTATTTTCCTTCCTATAGAATGTATCTTGCTTTCTGAGATAAAGAAAAGAGTTTTTCTGAAATGCTAATTGGAACTACATTCTTAGACAACAAAAAGGAATAAAATGACATTATTTCTTCCATTTTACATTAGAAAAATATAAAACACTGTATGCCTGCAAAAATTTCCCTCTGTTTCTGATGAAGCTTGTGATTATATTTTTCAGGTTTGGTTTGAAAAGCTAAGACATCTGTTTATCCAGTGCATACAGAATAACTCTCGTGTCTCCTTATCTCTGAAGATTTCAAAGGCTTTCCTTCTGGTTTAAATCCTTTGAAGAAACAATAATCAAAGACAAAAATTATCAGAGGTACATTTCTGTTTTCCAAACAATGAAAATAACACCCTCCTTGGATTTCAGGCACTAACATAAAACTTCAAAATTGGAGATTTGCCATCAAATCAAAAAGCAATATAGATAAATAGAGGCATAAAAGCAAACTAAGAGAGCATTTTCTCTACTTCGTATTAGTGCATACATTTAAATTCAATATGTGAATAATTTTTTTTTTAAATACTGTGATGCACAACATCAAACAGCATATCCTAGCACCATGTGACAGAATGCATTTGGCTGGTGTGTGAGTTCACATAAAAAATTAGTTTGATCATGAAATTTTTATTTAAGTGCATTTTGCCATTTAAAAAGATTAAGTTAAGAGCAGCAAGAATCCCAAGGATGATAATAAAATGAACTGCACCACGCAAATAAAGCAAGAATACTCCTAATAAAACAGTGCTCGGGATTACTCAAGGAACTCAGTAGTAGCAGAGTTGACCACCCTTCATTAATTCATATACATATGTGACTTTCAGCATATGTAAATCCAAGGAGCTGCATTATAACTTATTCTGTCATCCTCTTAGGAGTCCCTAAGGCGGTTTGACGTTGTAGTCAACACCGGCAACTCCTGCGGCGCACCTGAAACCAAGCTGTATTGACTCCGTCTTTCCCTTGGACCCTTCAGCTGCGAAGAGAGGGGGGTCTGCTGCATGGGCAACAGCAGACCCTCCATATCACCCTGCCCAGGCTCTGTAGCTTCAGCTTCACTGGAGAGGACACTCCAGCGTCATCGCAAGATGTCATTCAACATGGGAGGAGACAGATACTGTGTCACTCCCGAGTCGGACTGCACAACCATTCTCGGCGGTGCAGATACTCTTAGGAAGCTACACCATCGTCTCTCAAGACGGACGGCTGCCGACGACATCCTCTTTTCAAAGAGAATGATATAAAAATAATATCTATTGCCCTTTGACCCTATTAAGTTGAGTTAATATTTTGAGTTCTGGCCTCCTTCTGCACTAAGAAAATTAAAAGTAGGACTTCCGGGCAGAAGGCTGCAGCCATAGCTCCACCTGGGGTGGAAGGGTAGCTATCTTGTATCACAGAGAAGATAAGAGGAATTCACTTTTTTTCCCCAGTTACAGGACAGTGAAGTCTCTCCCCAATTACTCCGTTTTAAAACAAAGGGAAAGAGGAGTTTTACATTGTATTTGAAAGGTAAAAATGACCTTTGGATCAGGGTTAAGTTTAGTCACTGAAGCTGCAAATAGAAATGTTTCTGGAGTCCAAGGCAAGAGGCAAACTAAGTTTTACTAGAAGAAATCTCCTTTCAGCATAAGAAGGAATAAAGATAAAAGTCAAGATGAAGAGAAACTTAATCTAGAAAAACTCAGAAATGTATACTTTTTGATTTGGTTACCTTTATTGTAACTCAACAGAGAAGGAAAACTCTGACTCCAAAAAACCTCCGCTGCCTTGCGGCATACCTCTTCAGGGGAAAGGCTAAGGGAGTAAACCCCGACAGAAAATCCGGAGCCGGAGTCCCTAAGGCGGTTTGACGTTGTAGTCAACACCGGCAACTCCTGCGGCGCACCTGAAGCCAAGCTGTATCGACTCCGTCTTTCCCTTGGACCCTTCAGCTGCGAAGAGAGGGGGGGTCTGCTGCATGGGCAACAGCAGACCGTCCATATCACCCTGCCCAGGCTCTGTAGCTTCAGCTTCACTGGAGAGGACACTCCAGCGTCATTGCAAGATGTCGATTCAACACGGGAGGAGACAGATACCGTGTCACTCCCGAGTCGGACTGCACAGCCATTCTCGGCGGTGCAGATAGACTCTTGTGAAGCTACACCATCGTCTCTCGAGACGGACGGCTGCCGACGACGACGATTGTAACTCAAGAATCAGACACCTTTGGATGTGTTTCTAGGCCCCCAGTTCTCTTCCATTTGGCTTATTTGTCGTACCTTTCTTTGTAACAATTGCCACCTGCTGATGGCTTTGTGATGTCTCAACTTGGCTAGGCTCAACTTTCAAGAATCCCCTTTCCTGTGTGTCTTAGGTTAATGTGGTCCACAGAGATGTTTTGGGGTAAGATACAAAGAGTGGAATTGAAGCAACAGCTTTATGGTTTCTGCGCTTAGAAGGTTGAGGCAGGATCTCCAGGCATGTTTGTCCAATAGCTCTGGCTCACTGGGTGTGGGGAGGCACCTTGCAATGCAGTTTTCCCTTCCCTAGGATCCTCTTCAGCATTTCTGGGGTCACATGTGGGTTTAGGTCCACAATAAAGGGTGCCACTTCTCCTGCAGGACTCCCATTTATCAAGGATGGAAGCAGTGTGAACATTTTTAAGGGACCTAGCTCGTTTTCATGATTTCCCCTGCTCTCCCTCATTTTATATCACTTTACCTTCCAACTGTCTGCCCTGCAGACTCCAAGCCCCAGAATCATGCAAATACAACAGCCTTACAGAGCCTTAACCAGGTCCCACAAATGGGCAAGTTTAAATCTCTGTACCAAATACTCCCACACACACATCTGCTTATATCTATATATACTTATATCTTAGTGTTTCTGCTTCTCTGACTGAACCCTAACATGGTGTTACTTCAGTGTAACAAAGTCCCTATCTTGTCCCTCAGAATATTTCAGCTCTTCTAGTTCCTTAGCATTTTCATACATGTTTTAGAATCAACTTATTAACTTTCGTATACACACACATATTCACAGTTGCACACACATCTATTGGATTTTCTATTGAGATGGCACAACTCCACATATCAGTATAGGGAGAGCTGAGATCTTTTTATATTGAGTTTCCTAGACCTGTGGTTCTCAGGCTTTCAGATATGCATACAATTCACAAGGAGATCTTGTTAGAATACAATTTATGATTTAGTAAGTCTGGGATGGAGCCCAAGATTCTGATTTTCTTACAAGCTCCCAGATAATGCTGATTCTGCTGGTCAGTGGACCACACTTTGGGTAGCAAGGGTCTGGACAGGGCATATCTTCCCATTTAATTTCTCTAATAATATTTATGGTTTCCTGTATAAAGGTCTTGCACATATTTTGTTCCTAGGTGTTTGAAAGTTTATAAATTATATCTATATTTAAAATTTTTATATTCCATTTGTTGTTGATTTATAGCAATGCAATTGATTTTTATATGACTTTGTCTTGCTAAACTCACTTATTATTTCTAATAATTTATATCTATAATCTTTTGGATTTTCTACAAATATAATCATCATATTAAAATGACAATTTTATGTCTTCCTCTCTACACCATTTATGTTTTATTACTTTTTCTGGCTTGACATCCCTGATGGGAATACCTAGCACAATGTTGAATATCACTGAACGATGATAGTAGACATTTTTATTTTGTTTCCAATATCCAAATTTCAAAGAGAAACCTTATCATACCTGAGTATTAAGTGTGTGTGTTCTAGGATTTTTATAGATATATCTTTATTCAGATTAAGAAAATTTCCTTTGATTCTTATGAATTTTTAACATGAGTAATTTTTTAATGATCTCAACTGTTCCTCATTTATCACAGTAATCTAGTAATTTTCTCCTTCACTCTGTTAATGTGATGAAATAAAATGATTGACTTTTAAATGTGAAGTCAACATGGCATTCCAGGAATAAAAACAACTTGGTCATCATATATTATCTTTTCTATATATTTATGGGTTGGTTTGGTTTGTTTAGCAGTTTTGCTTTTATGGCTATTAAGTGAAATTTTCCTGTGATTCACTCTACTTTTATTGTTTTCAGGTTCACAATCAAGATTATCTTAGTTAACATCATATAAATTTAGGAAATACCAGCTCAGCTGACTTCTTTGCTATCTTGCAGAAAATGTTTTGTATAACTAACACAATTTCTTCATCAAATATTTAATATTCAACATGAAGCCATCTGGATCTAAAATTTTCTTGAACAATTTTATGTACAGATTACATATGTCATTTCTTTAATATAGTTTTTTACTTTTGATAAATTGTGTATTTCCAATAATTTGTATATTTAAGTCATATTTTCAATTTTACTAGCATAAATTTGTTCATGTTCCTTTAATGAAAGGAAATTCATTTCTACATTGAAAGTCATCAGTGTCCTTCTAAACTTTAGCTGCATTATCCAAGATTTGATATGTTGTTTTCACTTGCTAATGTACACTATAATTTCCTTATGAGTTCACAGAATTTGTTATAAGAATATTTGTTAATTTTGAAAAGATGAGATATTCAAGTTACCTTTTGTTAGAAAACCATTTGTAGATTAAGTCCACTCTGTCCATCAAAGAACAAATACAATGTTTGCTGACATTTTCTTTTTTGCCAAATTATTGAGACTTTAAAAAATGTTACCTATACCTGAAAAGAATATATTATTTTATCTTCAGATATTAGACACAAGGTTCTATGGATATTCATTAGGTCAACTTTGCTAATTCTATTGTTTAAATTGTTTAAACTTCCTAGACCTTACTAAGATATGCCTATTTATTAAATCAGTTACTCAGAGAATTTTGTAAAACTCTCTCATAGTTTTGGATTATTTTATTTCACATCATATTCTATTAATTCTGTCATTCAGGTTACAATACTAGATTTATAAAAAATAGACATTTTCCTAATGACTTTCATATTTTGTTTTATGAAGTGTCCCTCTCTATCATGGTCAATTTTTTTTTAAATCCACCTTGTCTGATATTAACATAGCTACTGCAGCTAACATTTTGTTTTCAAACTTTTTTTGGTTTTTTTATTATTTGTCTGTGTAAGTAGCACATGGCTGGGTTTTGTTTGTCATCCACTATCACTCTCTTCATCACTAATTAGAGGATTTAGAACCATATATATTTAATACAAATACTGATATAATTGAATTTAAATAATCATACTTGCTGATTTTTATTTTTCCATCCATGCTACGTCTTTCTTCTTACTTGCTTCCTTTTAGACTCGTCGGCGGCGGCAGCCGTCCATCTCGAGAGACGATGGTGTAGCTTCTTAAGAGTCTATCTGCACCGCCGAGAATGGCTGTGCAGTCCGACTCGGGAGTGACACGGCATCTGTCTCCTTCCGTGTTGAATCGACATATTGCGATGACGCTGGAGTGTCCTCTCCAGTGGAGCTGAAGCTACAGAGCCTGGGCAGGGTGATATGGAGGGTCTGCTGTTGCTCATGCAGCAGACCCTCCCTCTCTTCGCAGCTGAAGGGTCCAAGGGAAAGATGGAGTCAATACAGCTTGGCTTCAGGTGCGCCGCAGGAGTTGCCGGTGTTGACTACAACGTCAAACCGCCTTAGGGACTCCGGCTCCGGATTTTCTGTCGGGGTTTACTCCCTTAGCCTTTCCCCTGAAGAGGTATGCCGCAAGGCAGCGGAGGTTTTTTGGAGTCAGAGTTTTCCTTCTCTGATGTGCCCTGACTGGAAGATCGAACCAGTGACACTTAGCTCGCAGGCCGACGCTCAATCCACTGAGCCAAACCAGCCAGGGTGATTCCTTTTAGACTAATTTTGCCTTATTACATCATTTGCTATCTTCTTCTCATATGCTTGGAAGTTATCTGTTCTTTTACAATTATTATGATAGTTTTCCTAGAAATTGCACCGTATGATATTTGGATTGTAAAGCTTAAAATTATTTGTAGTTTTCTCTTGTTCTTAGCTAGGGCAAGGAATTAAAAACATGTTAAGTCTGTTTTTCCACCTTTAACTTATATACTATTGTTACCATTTTTTAAACATTTTATGTTTTAAACCCATAAGATATTATTATTAATTAATACCAGTAATAAAGTTAGATGTATCCACATATTCCAGTTTTATGCCCTTTAAAATGTATCTTTAAAACTTTTCATTCCAGGGTGTTTTTTTTTTTATTCCTATTGTTTTTAAGTAGTTTAAGTTATTTTTTTTTTCTCGTGTTATCATTAGATTTTGGAAGTTTTAGGTGTGGATTTCTTTTGCCATATTCTAATTCGTGCTTGAATCTGTGGCTTGAAATCTCTCATTATTTAGAGGAAATTCTTATCCATTATTTATCAAATATTGCTTTTGTCTCATTCTTTCTCCTCTTTCCTTCTTGTGCTTCACTAACCTGTATGTTAGACTTTTTCACTCTATCTTTTTGGTCTCACTCTGTTTTGTGTCTTCCATCTTTTTGTCTCTTTGTCCTATCTGCTATTTTCTTTTGACATATTTCCAGTCTACCAATTTTCTTTGCATTGTCATCTAATATGCTCTTACACTTATCCACTACGTTTTAAAGTTCAATCTTAGAATTTCTTTCTTTTCATAGTTTCCAGTACTCTGTTGAAACTCTCACTCTCAGTCTTGTTCTTTATTTCTTTATACATAAATGGTGATTTTAAAGTCTATGTCTGATAATTTCAATATTTTGAGGCCATATAGGGATACTTCTATTATTTTTTCCCTGTTTGTTTTAACTTATAATGTCTTGCCTGTTTGTAAACCTTATTAATTTTTAATTATGTAACAAACATTGTGTTGGCAGTATTTATATGTAGAAATACTCTGAGGTCTACAAGAATCCCCCAGAGATCATTCATGTGTGATCTGGTAAAGGACATGTGACAACTAGCTATCTGGATCACTCTATGCACATTTCTTGTATTGAAATAATTAGAAGCTTATCGTTCTTCCAATAAAAGCCTATCTTTTTTATTTATCTTTGCATCCAGACAGGAGTCTTTTGAAAATCTCAGCTCAATATTATTGAGGTTTATTTGAACTCTGTTTTTGACAGGTTCTAACTCTAATTCCTTCTCCTGAGCTCCACAAGGTTTCAAAATTATTGCTCAATTTCTCAGCCTCAAATAAGCCCCTCTGATTTACCAAACACCATCTAGGTAAAGGTGACCTTAAATGCCAGTATTGGCTCCCCTCTTGGGCTTCTGTTCTTCCATTGGTTCTCATTTGCTTTTTTCTTCACTGTTTCATGACTTCTCTGATGCTTTCAAGTAAATTTAAACAATATTTTTTCTAGAAGAATTAATAAAACTTGTTCTTAATTGCCTAATAGCCATTAACACGAGCAGAATTTCTCTCATATTCTCTTTACATTGTCCTCAAGGTAAATTTTCAAACATATTTCTACCATCAGTTTTCCTTTACATATATGTAAAGTCCTTTCTACTCTATCTAGAAAACTGATATAGAAATATAAAAAATTGTAATTATGATTTTAAAAACTTCCTTGGGTATAAAGAGGAAAGGTTTAATTTAAAGGAAAATGAAATGAATAAGTAGTTATTTAGATCAGCAAATTAATTTCTCTCTCTCTGAAATCAAAATAAATAAATAAATAAATAAGATAGATCAGCCATTTCCAACCAGTGTGCCACAAGAATTTTTAAAACACGAAATCTCTGACCACAGGCAACACAATAGCCATTTGGTATGAATGCAATCAAAATTATATGAATTTTTTTTGTCAAGTTGGCAAAAGTATATATTTTTGGTGTGCCGCAGAATTTAATAATCAGTTTATGAGTGCCATGAGATAAAAATGGTTGAAAATCACTGACTTAGATGGACATTCTGCCTTGTTTTGTAGCCCAACATGCAAATACTTGTCTTAGTTAAAGAAAACTTATTTGTGTGAGTCTTGTTACAAGGATAAGCCTGTCCTTCCACCTCTCCCTATGACAGCCAGTCTCTCCTTCTCTACTGTGAGGAAGGTCCAGCCTCTCCTTCTCTACTGTGAGCCAGTGCAAAAGTGACACAGGATCAGATAATCAATCTCTGCTTCTTAGGACTTTGGTTTTTAGGAGAACAATAATAGAGTGAGGACAACTGAGAAATTACAGTGAAGACTGCAGCTTTTAGAGCCTGGAAATAGTAGGCCTACGTGTTCAGCATCAGAGTCTGCATGAATGTCCAGCAGCAAAGTGTCCAGAATTTCAAATGTCTGCAATATTATTCTAGTTTGGTTGATTGGCTTTCAAGCTTTCCTTTATTGCATATTTGTAGCGCCTGGCTATTTAAGTTCTTACTTGATATGCTTCCAATAAATTGCTTTGCTCTTTAAATTAGCCAGCATTAATTCTGTTGCTGGGGAATTGGTTAAGTGGAGATCAATTAACAAAATTTTTACTGAAGATATAAAATAACTCAGTATTTCCTGTAATGAGTATATTTATCTTGTTAAAATGTATGTGCTCTAAATTACATGTACATATTTCAATAATAATTCTATTCTTCTGATTTAAAAGAAATGCTTGACTACTTCAGAAGCTGTTATCCATATATTTTAAAAGATTCTTATTTATGCATTTTAACAAATTAAAATTGAGTTAAAAGATACCTATTAATCTTTGAAATAATTTTCTTAGTGGTTTGGCATATTAACAATTGAAGATATAGTGTTAAGAGAATCTATTAAGATATATTAATTTCCATTTCTTTAAGTTTATTGCAAAATTAAGTTTTGCATATGACATTGTATTAAATTGAAGAGTCAGACTTTGAAATATAGCTGATTTCAAGTTGCTGGGGAAGAGCCAGAATGCACTAATCAGCGTGGTAGTATGGAAAGACTGACCTAATTTAGGGGCTAAAAAATAAAGTCCTATTTAGGGTAAAAGCAGGGTGTTCAATGAGAATAGCATTGTCTAGACACTTTTTATGCAAACAATTGAAACGGTAAAAGACAATTAAAGAAATGGGATCAGTGTGCTAATATATTAATGGGTTTCTAGAAAAGGAGCTAATGTTTAGTTTGGTCTATATTTAGAAAATGTCATTCAACAGGATAAGAATGGGATTCTGTGAAGAAGGGGAAGATGCCTTACAGAAAAGGAGGGAGGTAAGATCAGAAAGAAAAAAAAAAAGAGCAAGATCATAATCTTAGGAATATAATGAACACTAGCTATCTTTAGTATTTCTCACCCCCAAGAAGGGACAGAGGTATTAGGCAGATTCATGGAAGTTGTGTATTATTATTATTATTATTATTATTATTAATTATTTGGCTATAATCTCAAGTGCTTTTTGAAATAAGAACAACAACAGCAAAAAAAAGAACAAAAACCCAAGTATATGATTTGAGGTACATAGAAAAAGGGAGGCTCATGTACAGTAAGGGTCCTGCGTGTCAACTCAAATCATAAGAATGGAGTACAGCTGGCTCTTGAACAAGATGGATTTGAAGTGTATATATCCACTTATATGCAGATTTTTTTCAATAAGTACTTGTATCATTTTTTATTCAAGATTGGTAGTTTGTGGATGCAGAGGGCCAACTGTATGCATTGATCTATGCCATAAATACTGGGGACTTGAGCATCATCAGATTTTGGTTTCTGTAGGTTCTGGAACCAATTATTTATAGATACTGAAGGCAGTTAAATTTGGGGGGAGTCAAAATTATACACCGATTTTTATTGCTCAGGGACCTATGCCTCTAAACCCCATGTTGTTCGGGGTCAATTGTACTGTGTTATTCTGTCCTCCAGAGGAATATCACAGAAAGCTGGTGGTCAGCCTTGTCTGCCTCCGAGGCAATTCTCCAGTAGCGCCTTTAATCTATAGGAATCTGCCCTTGAGCCAAGGATCTCAAGGATTGCCCTGATCTCTATCTCTTATAATTGATATTTCTGTGTGAGAAGAAAGAGTAGGGAAGAAGCAAACAATGTTTGAAAACAGTGCCAACTGTGCCTTTCTTTTTGGTCCCTAAGAAGTCTTCGATTGAAACAAAGAATATTAGTAAAACTTTATTAGAGGTTTTAACTTTAAACCAATCATACCAGGTAGATAATGAACACCTTCTAAGCACTCAGCGAGTGGTAGTTATTTTTATTGGTAAGTTGTACAGGACTTTCTCCTGCTACAGCTCATCCTAAGCCATCTCAATTAGTCTGCATCGAGCCCTCTAACCATCTCAGAGTGATAAGACTGACAAGCTTAGATGAGTTTTATCTACATAAATTCCTGAAACAACAGAAATTAATGCAGAGCCCATTATCAGACATCATAGTATAGCTGGTACACAGCTCTGATCATTGTAAATGAGGTTTCAACTAGACCCGAGAGCACTTTAAGTTCTTTTGAAGTGTTTTCCAAATCGGAAAATCTTTCTCTTAAAAGCTTCTCTGAAAATTAACATGGATCTTGACCAAGGATGATTGGTCTTTTCCCAAAGAAGTGTTATCAGTGTTAAATTATGCTGAGCAGCCTGGCATGTGCCATACTTCTTTAACGTGTTTTCTGTATTAAAATTAACTTTATGTTATAAAGTGTTGATTTTTAACCAATGCCTGTGTGTAAAAGAATGAACTTAGTGCAGTAGGTAGGTAGATAGGCCCAAGCAGAGTAGGAGCATTAGGCCGAGTGTAGAGGGTCGCAGGGCGGAGAGCCGCAGGTGCCTAGCAACAGACAAAACTGCAAGGCCTTGCAGAGCCCTTAATGCTTGATGCTGGAGATGACACCTGGGCCTCAGCTGTGTTTAATCTCCAGGCCCAGAGAAGCAGCAAAATCAGACAGAGTAACACCATGTCCAACATCAGGACCAGCTGCATTGACTAATGATCCTGTGCCTTGGCATCAACCAATCAGTGGCTACCAGGACCCTGAGGGGACACACCTGGAAAGCTAATGAATACTATTGAGATTCTTCCCTGAGACCTCCAGATAAAAGCCCTTAAGTAAGGGAAACATGATCGCCTTCTCTCATTCTCTCTCTCGCCTAAGATCCAAGGGCCCTTATTTTGCCTCTGTAACTTGTTTTCTGAGCCCATTTCTTCTATGGTTCATTTCTTCTACCTCTGTGACTTTCTAAATAAACTTTCTCTTATGGTTTGAGTCTCGGCTCTGAATTATTTTTTAGCCATAACTCAAGTGCTGAGGTTGTTGAACTGAGGTCCAACACCTGAGGCCATTTCACTGCCAACACTGAGTATAATAGGGACAAAAGGACATAATTATTCTGGGGAATAATAGAAATATGATTTTCCCATAAGGAACTCTTTCTAGAAAGAGAAGTCACTTTTGACAGATTGGGGATGGCTTGAATTCTAAGTTTCTCTGATTGACACCCTCTTAACTACCCAAAAAGTTACATGAGCATATATGTAATTTTGTGCAGTTAATCAAATGATTTAATTAGTATAAAAATGACTCAGCAGAGCCTTATTTTTTTTGAAAGATTATTTTCCATTATAAAATCTCTTTTAAAAAAAAGAAAAAAACTTGTTGGATAAAAGCAGTCACAACAATTTCACTATCCCATTAAACAGTTGTTAAAGCTCAATGAATCTATGTAGGGTTTTAAATGTATTCTATTTTATTGTTTAAACAACATTATAATTATATAACATACATAATTTTGTGTCCTCCTTGATGCTAGTGCCAGGCACTATTTTAATATTTTTAGGTATAGTAACACATTTAAATCTCATAATTATATATATTATTGTTGCTTACATTTTATGAATGAAAGCACTGAAGCACAGTTTGGTCAAGGAACTTTCCTAACATCTTTCAAGAAAGTTATGGGGTTAAGATGTTAACTCTAGCTGTCTTCTGGGTCTCTGTGGCAAAATGAGAACATTTTGAGTGGCTAAACTATGTTCCATTGAATGATTATATCACCCTCCTTACTGTTGAATACCTAAATCATTTGAAAATGCCGCCTACAATTTGGAAACATGATGAGAGACAAGATTTCCAAGAGAGAAACTACTAAATCAAAAGGTTTAAATATATTTTCTTTTGGTATTCAGAATTTAAAAAAATTATAATTAAATTCGATGATCTTTCGCATTATGATTACTTCTATAGCTTCAATGCTTATGGAGAATAAATAATATAATATAATTTGCTATATTGTTGATAGTACAGGACTTTCAAAAGCATGGAAACAATCTTACACTGGACCATATATTAGTAAATCCATCATTGCATGCATGATTATATAATTAGAAATGCAACTTTATCTATAGAGAAGGATCCCCAAAGAGACTTTTGATCATTTTATATGTATACATGACATAGAAAAGTATAGAAGTGATTTTGAAGCGTCTGGACTCCTGAGATAACAACGAGGTCTCCTTTGTCAATATATGTATCAATCTATTCTGAATGTGACACTATTCTCAATGCTCATTGGCATTTGTAGAATAAGCATAGCTCTGACACTGGCAGGATATATGTCAATGGTAAAAATTAATAATAAAAAAAGTTTTAAGTTAGAATTCTTTAATTGCATGCAAAAGGAAAAATAATAAAAAGGCCTTTATTGAAAGGATACTGGGTAACTCATATACTGAGAATAAAGGCTTCACACCCCAGTGTTGAATTAGGCAAGCAGCTTTGGGGATCCCAGTCAGTAACTCATGCATAGTTTCTTTTACAAACTGATAATAGAACCCATTTCATCATTTGTAACTTCATTAGAAATACAGATTCCCGAGAAAGAGTATGATTGGCTTATCCCTTAACTAAGGCTGGAAGCAGCAGTTGGGCCAGACTGGATTTGACAGTCCTAATGCTACCTTAAGAATTTGTAGAGAGCTAAGTAAGCAAGAGCAACAAATGTCAAATTCAATTTTCATCTCAATGTGGGAACAAAAGCTTAGGAGTCAATAAGTTCTTAAATATTCAGGAAGCATTTTCATGCCACAAAATGTCTTAATCAGTAGTCTGTGGCACTGTATTAACTTTACAAAGACATTGCTTTGATGTGTTGTAAATTTTCAAATTTAGCCAAAGAAAAGAATATTGTTGCTATAATGTCTTAGTTCTAAAATGGAAGCAGAAAATACAAAACCAAAGACAGGTTGGCAGGTAACACTAGAGGCAAAACGTAGTTCTTGAAAAACCAGGGCATGGCCAAAATCAGAATACTGGAAAGCAGCCTCGAAAAGATCAGATATATGTCGGATACATGAAAGAATCCAACTACAATGGTGGTAAAGTCAAGGTCAAGTTGGTTTGGGGACAAAAGGGTACAGAACATAGGAATAAGTCGAATATGAAGAAATTATTTTTGGAAGTGGTTCTTAACTGTAGGACTTATTGTGGAAGTCTCAGACCCAGTAGGCCAACTGAGCACATGCTTATAGCACATCCAAGGAAACAAGGACAAACCATTATTTGTTTTTTTTAATTGAACTTTTTTTTTTTCTTTAAATGCATTGAAGTTGTCTTTAGGGCTACTTTAATGGTTTAGAATTGTTTTTATTTGAAATTTTATTAAAAGTGGGCACCGCAATTTTTTTCAGAGTATAGGTCTCTAAATGTCTTAATCTGCTTCTTTTCAGTCACTTCTCCCAGAATGTGCTTCCAAAGTTATTCCCCCATTAAAAGCTACATTGTTAGACTTCCATTGAATATATAAATCAGTAAACAATTTCAGTCAACAGATACTAGTTAATGCTTACAATGAGTTAGGCTCTGCTCATTAAAATAGAATGACTAATGTGTCCTATAATTTGATAGGCCTATAATTTTCCATCCTGGGTGATAGCCATCCTCTTTCCTGGTAAAAAAAATAAAAGCACATATAACATATATTTTTAAAGCTTCTTTCAATCGTTGAAATGATTATAAAACTGTAAGGCATTATCAAGCCAAAAACAAGTAAAAGCAGGAACCCAGATAAGTAGACAGAGCCTTCCCCTCTGTGCTCACCCCGACACCCACTTTATCATTACTCATCTCCTTTTCCACTATTGGCATACATCTAAGCAGACATTTGATCTGTGATTTTCAGTTTCTTGCATGTGGGTCAAAAATCAAAGCCCAAGTCCTTCCCCAGGTAGTGTTCTAACAGGAGACTTTCACCTAACAAGGTTGGGACCTTAGCAGACAATATACTCAGGAGGTAAGTTAAACCTGAAATGAACTTCTCTTCCCAAAAGACATTGAGGAAAGATCCTCACAGGTGAGCAAGGCAAAGTAAGAAGGGAGAGTCAGAAGTGGGAAGATTATTCCTCAGAAGTTCTAATCACAAACCAGCCCTCAAAGGGGTTTGAAGTCTCAAGCCATCACACATCTAGATGATCAAAAAACAAACAAACAAGAAAACTCTCAAGCTGTTTATTTTGCTTAAATAAACATGATTGGTAGTACTCACCATTGTCTCAGAGGAAAAAAACTTCTATCAAGAAATAAATTTTCATCTAAGGTTTCAAAGAATTCTCATAATAATTTTCTTAGAAAACAAGTTCCCTATAAAAGATAATCTAACACAGAAAGCATGACATTGAGATTAAGAATCAACAGGGAGAAATAAAGACAACAGAATGAATCTCACAAAGACCTTATACATTGTAATAGTTATGCATATTATATTTGAAAATTAAAATTAAAATATCTACAGGGAGCTTTAAAGTAAAAATTAAAACCTCTGAACTAGAGATTTCAAAGAAAGCTAAACAGAATTCCTAGAAATAGAAAACGTATAATTAAAACTAAAAACTCAATGATGAAATTTCGTAGTAGATTAGACACAAGGAGAGAAATGTGGTAGAAGGAAGATAAGTCAAAAATATTTTCAGAATGTAGTACAGAGACAAAAATCTGAATATATCTAGTGAAAGAGACACTAGAGCATGAGTAATGAAGAGATAATGAATGAGGTCTCTTCATAAGTGAAGAATATTCAAGAAGTTCATCAAATCACAAGGTGGGTAAAAAGTACTACACACCCGGATACACACCAGTGACATAATACCCAGAACAAAGAGGCAACTTAAAAGAGAAAAACATGCACTTTCAAAGCAGGACCTTCTCAAGAGCATCAAGTCAGAAGACTGGAGTAATACTTTCAATATGATAAAAGAAAATAAATGTCAAATTAGAAATCTATTCCAAGTTAAAATATCTTTTAAATAAAAAGCAAAATAAAAACACTTTCAGACAAACCAAAAATGAGAGGATGTACCACAATCAAGCCCTCACTAAAGAACATTCTTAAAAAAAGCTTTTTAAGAAAGAGGAATCACAGATGGAACTTCTAAGCTGTGAGAAGCAACAAAGCCCAATAGTTTAATAATAACAATAATAATAATGTGACTATAAACACGATACTTATTGAACACCAGGCAACGTTTTAAATAATTTTCGTATATTAACCCATGATATCCTCACAACTCTGTGAGTTAGGAACTACTATTTTTGTCATCTTTATTTTACAGAAGCAGTTGACGTTTTAAGTAACTTGTCCGTGGGTGATATTGGGTGGACCCTGCATTTGAACCCTGGCTGTCTGGGTAAACTGGTTTTACTCACACTTCTGACCCCAAATAATCGACTTTCCCTTAAACCAACTCTGAACACCAATCGGGTATCCTACAATTCAGTTCAATTCTGACACTACACAGTTAACCTCCGATTGCATAGGCTTAAAGACTCAGTCCCGCAAGACTGCCCTCACTTCAGATAGCAGTTGCCAGTACTACGTTCCCAGATCACTCACATTTCTGTCTGACTTCGCTGGAAACTGGGGTTTCCTATAATCCTCCCGCCCCCCAGTCTTGATAATTTTTTAGAATGACTCGCATAACTCAGTAAGGTAGTTTATTTACTATTAACAGTTTACTATGAAGGAAATAACTCAGGAACAGCCAATGAAAGCGATGCATAGGGGGAGAAACGCGGGAAGGGACGTGGCGCTTCTATGCCATCTCCAGGCTGCCGCCTTCTCCACGTGTGCCGCCCTCCCAGCGCCTCGGTATTATCACCGACACAGAAGCTCTCTGAACCCCAGTCGTTTCGGGGTTTTTATGGATGTGTCATCACAAAGGTACAAGTTGTTAAATCACCGGTCATTGGTGATTAACTCAGTCTCCAGGCCCGCTCCTCTCCCTGAAGGTCAGCAGGGGGCCTGAAAGTTCAGGTTCTGTAATTATGCCTTGTTCTTTCTGGTGATCGAGCCCCACTTTAAAGCTATCTAGCTGTCCCCACCAACTCTCCTCTCATTAGCATACAAAAACACTCATCACTCAGATATTCCCAGGGTTTTAGTAGCTTTGTTGCCAGGAACCAGGGCTAAAGATCAAATATATATTTCCCATTGTTTCATACTGAGTCTGCGTTCTTAATTGCTATTCGATACCAACTCTCTTTAAATAAAGGATAACAGCATATTGTCAAGCTTAACGGACATTATAATTTTATTCCATGTATCTTAAGCTCTTTTTTCCCCTCATAGTTAGTAAATACAGGCATAGATACATTTAATTCTGAAATTAGATTTGGAAGGCACAGGATTACGCAAAGGAATGTGTCATAGGAGCACTTGACTAGGATGGTAGTTCAGTTTGACACAAAGATTGGATCCTCATTCGGAGCAGTGGCCAGGGACCAGGACAAAAACCATTACTAAATAAAAGTAAAAGGCTTATGTTAGAGAAGCAGGTCTCAGAAGTAAGTGATGAACCAGAGATAAAAGACAAAGACGTAATAATATGTTTAGAGATAGAACTATAATAATGGAGAAGATAAAAGGAAATCAGTTGAAAGAGCCTAGGATATGTCAACACATCTGGGTTGCTCATGCTCTCTCTAATGGATACTAAAAACATGGTCCAAGCGCCAGTTAGTATGGGTAGGGGATTCGGGTGTGGAGTGAGCTAGTCCCAATTCTTGGATTTGAGGATTCTTATTTTTTTATGGTAAGTGTATTGGACCAACTGGTTTTCAATGCTGTTTTCAACTGTAACATATACTTTGCTACAGAGTGATTTCCTGAAAATGATCCCACTGCAGGTCTTGGGAGTGTTTGTGAAGACATTGTATCGGTGTGTTTGGTTTACTTAGTTTCTATGAATATTACAACAGTAAAGCTGTGTTATATTCAGATATCAAAACAGTGAAACTTAAAGACACTCGGCATGGTATGAAGGCTGCAGGGCCTCACATAAAGAGGGCATTCAGCATTCCTCTTGATCTGGGGAAAGGAGCCTCATTTATGTCATTTAGGGCGTGAGTCATAGGAACCCAGCTAATTACCTGTGGAAGAATCAGGTACTATGGATCAGGAACTGTAAAGAAGGGAGGGACTCAGAATAGTCTTCCCAGGATTTGTATTTTACCATAAACAAACAAATAAATAACCAAGGATTTAATTTGTCTGGGACACTGATCTTAGGCAGATGAAAAATAATATTACATCTCTCAAGAGGAGACAACCTGAGGTTCAGAGAGAAGGCAAGCTATACTGACTGGTATTTTAAGTCCTAAATGTAATAATTGTGTCATCAAAACCCTATAATTTGGAAAAGTAATTGTGATGAAGATGTTTGCATTTTCTCTACTCATTTCCCTTTTGTTTCTATTTAGCATGTGATAAGTTTCTCATGAAATTATAGTGTTCCAGTGAGGTCAGTGAGAACCAAGGGAGATTTTATGCATTTCATTTTGCTACACTTGGTCCAACAATTAAAGGGAGGCAGCATAATTCCTTGGATCGAAGTATGATGTTGCTTGTGATACTAAAATGAAAATTATAGCAAGAACATGAAACTAAAAGTTTCAAAGCCAGGACCTCCTTTTTAAGGCATCGTGTTATTTGCCAACACTCCTCTTCCCACCACCCCCTCTCCACCCCCATCACCATGCTTAAGGTTGATATGCAGGTGCCTGATGTTCCTCATGGACATCCAGGGCTTGATCAAATTGTGCTCATCTAGCCTCTGTGTGAAGAACCACAGTTCTAGTCATGGCCTATCCTACAGGTACAGCACCTCCCTGGCTCTGCCGGACTTTCTTTCCCTTTCTATTTCACCTCTGCCTTCCTCACCACTGCTCTCAATGAAACTGTTGCTGCTACTGTTGTTTTCTTCTCAGAAATGCTTGTTTTTCCTTTGTACCTTTAGAACAGCCAAGATGGTAGGAATGTAAAAATTCAAGAACTACTTGGCAGATAACAATTGGTAGGCTATGTAGGATGGCACAGAGGAGAGGATTCAACATGACCCCCAAGTTTCTGGTGTGGGCAGCTGGGTGGTGGCAGAGAGTTACTAGAGATGGGAGGACTAGAGGAGGAACAGATTTGGCAGAGATGGGGTAATGAGCTTCATTACAGAAACAATAAAATATAAACACATCCTTTTATTGAGCATCTACTTCATTCTAGGCAATTTTCTGAATGCTTTAAATGGATCAGTGCTAATTCTTAGAGTAAATTTTTAGTGTAAGTGCATGTTCAGTTTGATGTGATTTCTGGGACATCCTAATGACTACATACAACAGATAGTTAGAGGCAGGTATAGGTAGTAGTTAATAAACACAAAAACCAATGCAATTACCGAGAAATATATGTCAAATTAAAAAAAAAAAACTAGTCAAGAACAACCATCAGAATACAACAGAGGGAGCATGGGATTCAGGGCCAGTGGGATATTGGATTGAATCTTAGTTGAAGTTTTGTTTCGTGCTCATTTATCCTAATAAGAGAGTCTGCTTCAAAAATAGGCACCTATTTTCTAGTTTTAACAGAATAATCCTGTCTTATAATTTACTGGATCAGGGATTAAAAACCTGACTCAAAATGAGCTGAGCTAATCAGATCTTCTCTAGGGCATTTGGACTAAGTGACCCAGAAATGGTGACCCTCAACTGTCAAGTTCATCTCTGCTTCTTTTATAACCAGAACATTTTATAATGGCTCCAAACAAGAATTGTTGTGAAAATATTCCTTACACATTTGGATTGTTTAGTGTGAAGTATTAGTAAGTCATCTGAATTATCCAGAAATTTCCCTTTGGTAAACTAATCAAGAGAATGCTTTTGAATGATAAGGTAATACAGTAAATGTAATGGGAGCTGAGAGAGTATGCCAAGAAAGGGATCCTTGTACAACATAAAATCTAGCAGAGAGGGGGCCTTGAGTACAGAGGGCACATGAGCAGTCATCAGAGACGGGGAGGACTGGGCTTCTGAGGATTGGATCCAAAGCTTGAGAGAGATCATCCAGGTTGTAGCTATCAGATCTCCTGAGGAAATGCAGTAGCATCCTTTAGCAGCTGTCTCCACATGAATCAACTCAAAAGACCATTCTTTCCTTGGCCTTTACTCTACTTTTTTTCAGCAAATTTGCTTAATGAGCTCAGAAATGTTTCTGTGACATACCAAATATGAAGGAAGCAGGGGAGAGGTGCCTCCATTGCTTTCACCAGGTATCTGAAGAAGGCTCCTATGAACTCCTCTTTCTCTGAACCTCAATATCCCAAACCTAGCTCAGGAAGTTTGTGTGTACAGTTTCCTTTGCCATATGCAGAACATCATTGCTCATTGCCATACAACTTTCTCATTCCATTAGCTGGGTACATATGAAGCATTATTCCTCTGTAACACTCCCCAGTACTCAATCAACTTTCTAGGTCAATCTGCTTTCTTTCAGTCATCAGCAATACATTTTAAGTTTCTTAAATTAAGCATCACTTTGGAAAACAACTGAATGAAAAGTGATATTTATTTTTCAAAAGATGAACAAAATTTATATTTTCTTTGCACCCCATTTTTATTTATTTATTTTATCATATTACCGTGTGAGTCCTAGAAACCTTGTTTCTGGCATAGAGCAGGCAACTGTAGTCTACATGTATGTATTCAGGTGTATCATTAATGTATAGTTTGTAAAGCACTTTTACCCAGTTAGCAAGATTGTTGCCTGCATATCATAGACTACATTTTCTAAATGCCAAATTCTGCAATTTTCAGCCCTTTCTTATGTATAATAATAAACAATGAGAGATATAATTTTTGTTAGGAAATGCTAGAGAGCTTTGACATAAACTCTTCATGGAAAGCAATCTTGAAATGTGTCATCTAAGAAATCTTCAAAATTGGAAAATTAAGACAGATTGCACATAGCTCTTCAGGGTGAGTGCTAATGCCTTCACAAGGTTTTGTTATTCCATTTGTGAGATTGGACAATGACTGATGGAGCTGGTGAATAAAGAGCTCTTAATAACCCTGGAAGTTCAGCTCCTTTCTTAATCCTAACTGATGTGCATAGAGTGAAATACCTTATTATAATATTTAGTGTGTGTGTGCAAGTCTTTGCTATTTTGTTTTGCTTATGTGATTGTTGCTTCAGAATGAACTGATGTCCATTTAGTATATGAATATTGAAAGCAGATTGATACAATCAGTATGGCCCATGTCCAGTATTGCCAAAGGCAAGGAGACATTCAAAATAGAGAATCTGTTTGGTTCCAGGGCGGAGTCTATAATCAGTTATTTCACTTAATCAAATTACTATTCTTTTAAGCAGAAGGCAGTGTTTTGGGATTTGAGATAGTTGTGTTTTCTTGATAAAATCTTAAAATTTTTAACTAAAATATCTCTGTGCAAAAGATTGGGTTCAGGCACGGTCATATAATCTATAGACTCTGAAAAAGGTGACAACTTCAAAAACCCCGATTTATCTGCTTTGCCTAAGACAGTATCTCCTGTATTTTCTACTGAGATGTGAAATTGTACAGCAAGATATTTATTCTTTAGTTTTAGGTAGTTTTTTTGGTTTGTTTTTTGATTTTTTGTTTGTAGCGGATAAAATATAAATCTTGTTTAAGGGATATATTCTCCCACATGTACCTTAGTTTAAATGATCCTGACATACAATTTAAGGAATAGTTATTAATAAATATTTCCTACCATGTCTGTGGATTAAGGTGGAGAGATAACACCTACCATATGGATGGGGATGGGCTGGGACAGAGCCAAGATTTGGAATTCTAGGAATGTGGGGAAGATGTGGCTGACCTACCTTTACTCACTCGTTCTCTAAATATTTATGAAAGCCTGTTATGTGACAGGCATTAGGCTAAGCTCTTGGGTTACAAAAATAAGCAAAATAAATGTCCTTCCTGTCCCTAAAAGTGCATACTGTCAAGTATATTAGTTTCCTGAGGCAGCCCTAAAAAAATTACTCCAACCTTGGTAATTTACAACAACAGAAATGTATTTTCTCACACTTCTGCAAGCCAGAAATCTGAAATCAAGGTGCCGACAAGTGCTCCCCCTGAAATCCCCAGGAAAGGATTCTTTTCTCCTCTCTTCCAGGGTCTAGTAGCCCCAGGCATTCCAGAGCTGTGGCAGCACAAATCCAATCTCTGCCCCCATCTGCACAGGACCTTTGTTATTCCATTTGACTCTGTCTTTCCTCTGACTCTTTGACCTCTCTGTATAAGGACACCAGTCATTGGGAGGACGGCTCACTCTAAATCCAGAGTGAGTTCCCCTCTAGATCTTTAACTAATTACATCTGTGAACACCCTATTTCAAAAGAAAAAAAAAAGGATCACATTCTGAGGCCCTGAGTAGAGATGAATGTTTAAAAGATACTGTTCAACCCACGACATGAAGGAAACAAAACCAACAGGTACACCAGCAGCTTTCACACAGGATAATGCTGGGAGAGGTGAAGTGGGTCCCAGGAGAGGGGGGTAAAAAGTATTTTGAAAGACCCAAAGGAAAAAATATTGAGTGGTTCTCAAGGATTTCGGTGTGGTGGTAACTCATGTGAGTATACGGGGAAGGGAAGAATTAGAATGGGAAAAAGTGAAGGGCTTTTTGTTGTTGTTGTTTGTTTTTTAAGGAAGGGCTGGTTCAGGAAGCTGTGAAGACTTTTCCTGAGATAAACAGGCAGCCATTGCAGAATTTTAAGTGGGATACCACTGCATTTCAAGAAGGTTTCTTTGACTGTGTGCAGAGTGGCAGGGGTGGAGAGAGGAAAGCTTGGAAAAAAAGGAAATTAGAAAGGGGTATATCACACCTTGTAGTGGCTCACTGCTCAGCATCTGATCTCCCCTCACAGTGTTGCACCCACACTTGGCCAAGGCTTGGACAAAGAGTTCAAGTCAGGACAACCACACACTCAATTCCCATAGTTTCACCCTTGAGATAAATGACAAAATAGTTCACAAGACTGGTGTTCACTCAAATCAACGAAGGTACCATTTATTCCTGCTATATCTGTCCATGTTGTGTTCTTTCTCAAGCCAAATTATTCAACCAGCCTTGTGATCCTGAGAGCTACCTTAGACCCTTTTCCTAAACTCACAATTTTGCTTAAGAAAATTGAAGTCATTTCCATTGCTCTAAGGATGACAGTGACATAAATTATGATGGGGGACTGAAGCCATGTAGACAAATTTGAGTAATATTTAGGAAGCAGTACTGATATGTCTTGGTGATGGATTAGATGTGGGCTGTTAGGGAGTGGAGTCAAGGATGAAGCTCAGGGGTCCAATGCAGCACCCCAGGTGAAGAGCAGCGCCCTCCACTGAGATAAGACATAGCATGAGAAAGTCAGACAGGAAATGTGAAGCTTCAGTGTCAGAAAAATGAATGTAAAGTGCCTGCAGGATATCCTATGGAAGGTGACCCATCGACATTTGAATGTAGGTCTGAAATTCAGGACAGGAGCCTAAGTGGGAGAATATATATTTGGGCATTGTTGCTCTGTAGCAAATGATACTTTTAAGATCCAGGCTGCTACTGCTACTATCACAATTACAGCTCACAGACCCTACTGACCTGGCACTTTCAGTCAGTAGTCTGCTCTTTATCTATTGGGTTTTCAAATACTTATTTTTCTTTAATAGTTTTTTTTTTCATGGATGCTTAAAAAATAACACTTAGAGTATATTCTCTCTCTCTCTCTCTCTCTCTCTCTCTCTGTATATATTATATATACATATATATACACTTATATACATATCGATCGGCAGCCGTCCGTCTCGAGAGACGATGGTGTAGCTTCTTAAGAGTCCATCTGCACCGCCGAGAATGGCTGTGCAGTCCGACTCGGGAGTGACATGGTATCTGTCTCCTCCCGTGTTGAATCGACATCTTGCGATGACGCTGAAGCTACAGAGCCTGGGCAGGGTAATATGGAGGGCCTGCTGTTGCCCATGCAGCAGACCCCCCCTCTCTTCGCAGCTGAAGGGTCCAAGGGAAAGACGGAGTCAATACAGCTTGGCTTCAGGTGCGCCGCAGGAGTTGCCGGTGTTGACTACAACGTCAAACCGCCTTAGGGACTCCGGCTCCGGATTTTCTGTCGGGGTTTACTCCCTTAGCCTTTCCCCTGAAGAGGTATGCCGCAAGGCAGCGGAGGTTTTTTGGAGTCAGAGTTTTCCTTCTCTGATTATATACATATATATATTTATATATATATAATCTCCATAGAATATATAATATAAATGCAATTGGAAGAATTTGTTCTTTCTACCTCTCCTAGCCAATATAATTTTTCTCTGAGAATATGTCTATTATTTTCAATAATTGGCAAGTTTGAACATTCTTTACTGGTTACATGGTCCTTAATTAAATTTGAGGTCCATGAAAGTTGGAAAGTATTTTTCTTATTTAGTTCCAAATAGGACCTATTTATGTTTAAAGCCTTTAAAGGCATTCTCATGTTTATTGATGACAATTTTAATGTAGAGGTGTTTGCAAGCTGAAATAGACACCGGAAGAAACAAAATATGACTTGAATTTTCTAAGATTGTAATTGCATAGCATAAAAAGGAAGTGAAATAAGACACCAAATACAAATATGATTAGTGGATCATTCTGCTTTCTTTGTAAATAATTTTTCATGCACAATTACACTTACACCTGCATGTACTAAATTAATTTTTCCAAGTTGATGAGTAAGAAATGATGAATACCATCCGCGAAATACTCTTCTAGTTCAAGCCCAGGTTGCTTTATGCTCTCTAGTTCAGGATCAGAAGGTATAGGAGATAAAGCAGCATACATTTCCCCTTCGTAATTTTTTCTTAAATTTCTAATTTTGTGAAATTTCAGTTAATATCAGAAATATAAAACTAGATATCAAGAATAAGTTTTCTTGTCACGCAAAGCTAGCTTTATTTTTTCACATATTTCTGACTGGGTTTAGTTCATGATTATAACACTTAACATTACCCCGGCTGGTTTGGCTCAGTGGATTGAGCGTCGGCCTGTGAGCTAAGTGTCGCTGGTTCGATCTTCCAGTCAGGGCACATCAGAGAAGGAAAACTCTGACTCCAAAAAACCTCCGCTGCCTTGCGGCATACCTCTTCAGGGGAAAGGCTAAGGGAGTAAACCCCGACAGAAAATCCAGAGCCAGAGTCCCTAAGGCGGTTTGACGTTGTAGTCAACACCGGCAACTCCTGCAGTGCACCTGAAGCCAAGCTGTATTGACTCCGTCTTTCCCTTGGGCCCTTCAGCTGCGAAGAGAGGGGGGGTCTGCTGCATGGGCAACAGCAGACCCTCCATGTCACCCTGCCCAGGCTCTGTAGCTTCAGCTTCACTGGAGAGGACACTCCAGCGTCATCGCAATATGTCGATTCAACACGGGAGGAGACAGATACCGTGTCACTCCCGAGTCGGACTGCACAACCATTCTCGGCGGTGCAGATAGACTCTTAAGAAGCTACACCATCGTCTCTCGAGACGGACGGCTGCCAACAACAATAATAACACTTAACACATAAATCATTTTCTTCATCTTCAACGAGCATTATGAACATTAAATAACTTTCCTCACAATGTCCTGCAAGGCGGGTGTTTTATTCCCATCCCATTTTACAGACCAGAAAACTGAGGGACAGAAGCCATGTAAGTAGGTATCTTATGATCCCAAAATAGTAAAAAACAATAACAGTCTTTTGAATCTTAACCACCTTTTTCTCTTTCTATTTTGGGTCTTTCTATGGACATTGAGATAGAAGAAAGAGATTGGGGAAACTGTAAGCTCTGTGATGTTTTCAAAGGAAAGAAGAAATTTCACACCTTTTCAACTGCTGTGGAGCTGCAGGTGGAGAATTTAACAGCTTGTGGAGTGCTAATTAGAGCCCATTATAACTTGATTGACCTGCACTGGCGGTAGCGCTCATTGCGTCCTTGCAAGATGGAGAATTGGCTTCTTTGCACAGTCCTGATTCATGTAACTCTGTTTCCTGACTATGGAATCAGTGATAATTCAGCGTCAGCAATCAGAACTGGGCTGCATAAATCAATATTTAAAATGGAATTTTCCCTTGGTGAGTAAAAAGCGACAGATCCTGTTCAATACTTCCAGTGGCCCAAATGTTTTCACACTTACTTCATGGGGCTGTAGAAAATTGAGGTTCATTATCTGTCCTAACTTCTTAATTAACAAAGTCAAAGAATCTAGAAGAAACAAGATTTCTGTATTTGGCCTTCCTGGCTTTTGCTATTTACTATTTGCAAAAGAAATCAAGTATGTATATTTGCAAGGTAAATGCTTCGTACTCAAGTGGCAAAATTAGCTTTTCTGAATAAGTACATATTTCAGTGAAAAGTGTTTTCTGTTTGCTTCATTTGATTATTGTCTTTATGATCTAAGGGGATTGTCTTCTGTCTGTGATAATTAAATTTAATATAGTTCTGTATACTTGTTCTCTAACCTTTTCTCTACTCCCTCATTTTTATTTGCTATTGCACAGAAGCTTGTGTAAAGAGACATTTCTATTTCCTCCACTCTTTTCTTTCCCACAAATAATTCACCTGTTTCTTCTACATTTTTATTAAAAGAGTTCTTAAATTGAGATATAAATGATGTATAACATTAATCTCAGGGGTACAAAATAATGATTTGACATTTGTATAGGATTTGAAATTTGTATATGAAATGAATCAAGTTAACATACATCACATCTTTTATGACTAATTTACTAATTACCTCTAGAGTTTTGGGTTAAATATTTGCATGAATATTTAGAAATTCACTCTAGAAAATTCTAACGTCAGACCCTACCTGCTCTAGTCTACCCTACATTTTGAGTTTGTAAATACTCTCTTAAGGACACTTTCCTTGTAACATTTATTGAGCACCTGCCTTGTGCCCTCCCCCTAGAAAATGACTTGAGGAGGGCAGAGCCCCTGATTTTCTCATTCACCTCTGTTTTTCTACTATGCAGGAAAGTGCCAGGTACATAGTAGGTACTCAAAAAATAGTTGCTAAATGACTAAATATACAAATTGTGTTTCTTGCTATCATTTTTAGATTATTTCATCCAGTCTACTTGCCAACCTCCACAAACATGGTATTAATATCATCCATTATTAATTGCATTCAATTCTACCAAGTAAGTATCAGGCTCTTGTGAACTCAAAGCAGAAGTTAACCTGGCATTGAGGGCAAAGAAAAAACCCAAACAGGTGCAGTCAAATGTGTGCTGTTTTGAGGTATTTTGCATTGTTTTTCAGCCAAAGTAACTTAAATATAGGGTCCCTTTCCCCATATACTTCAGATTGATGGTGTGCCTCTTCCCTACCATCTGTCCAGAAAAACCTGTAATGTATAATTTATCTTATATTTGTCTGTTGCTTTGTAGTAGGTTTAATTTAATTACTGTACATCTTGTAAATTCTCATCAAAGATTTGCAGCTTACGTATAGATAGTTTATATGCTGTTTTGAGTATTAAATTAGGTAATAAATACCAAAGTCTTTTGAAAATTATAAAGCAGTATTCCAAGGTTAGTCATTAATAACATTATAATTTTTTACCTTCTACTCAGACAGTACAGGATGAACCATAATCAGCATGTTCATTCAATTTGTTTGCTGACTCAGCAACAGTATGATTAAGATATTTAAGTTTCTGATATTGACTCATGACTGCTTCTTCTTAACAATTTGCCCGTCTGTCACTTCAAAAGGCAAGTAAAGTTTTCATTCAACTGAAAATGAACTCATGAGTCTCAATCCTCCACTATTCTCTCTAACACATCAGGCTGCATTCTAATGTATTTTATCACATACACTACTTCCCCTAAAGAATAAAGAGTCAATTTAAGAAAAACACACACACCAGAGCGTAAACTTGCACCAGTGAGTTAAAGTTGTATTTGCTTTGGTATGTAAAACAGAAGCATATGCTTTGATGTTAAGAAAGTTGTCCTAATGACTGGCAATTATGGATAACTATCATTTGACAGTAAACCTTCTCTAGTATTTTCATTCTTGGGGGAAATTCTTCCTTCATGACCCATATTTTCATAAGAGCCAGGCTGCAGCCAGCCAGAGTTCTAGGGGTTTAGAACGGGAGGAGGTTTTCCATTGTTCTTCTTTTAATTACTAAAGAATATAAAGAAAAAGAAATGTATGTTATTTCCTTGTCCCCCAATTTAAAATAATATATCCAAAAAATCAACATCAAATAGAATACAAGAAAATGATAACAGAATTGCGTCCTGCAGTCATAGGGAATTGTTTTTCTCAAACGTTCTTAATATTGTGAATTTCTTTAAGATAAAAAATAAGTATAATGAAAAGAAGATGTAATTACCTGCCCCCTTTCCCTGCTTAATCAGGCTTTGTCCTTTATTGTGAGCTTCCAAAGCACACCAGTCTACTATTTTTCATCAGATTCCTTTATCTTTTATTTTCCCATATATTCATCAATGAACTCCTTTTTTCAACTTGTCTAAGTTGCACTTAGAGATCTCATCATTCTCCCTTCCTCCAGAAAGATGCAGATTTCACACAAAATGCTCAGGAAGGGAAAGATGCACTTCTCTTTTTACACATTCAACTAGCTTTGGAGTTCTTTTACTGTCTAAGGTCATGGAGATAAAACTAACGTAGTAATATGCTAAATTCTACTAACCTGCACTGAGAGAGTTAATTCAAATTCTGAAAATGCCCAACTTATTTTTAGGAAGTAATTTATATTCTGAGTGTATTTGATTAAATTCAAAAGAGAGAAAGGAAAAGGAAAGAATTATAAGAAACATTAAAAAGACAACTGTATAGATGCATTTTATGTAATTGTTTATTTTCAGTCAACATTTGATGCATTATTATATAGTATGAATCCCTTTCTTCATATGGTCATTTTTGTCTCACCTCTTTTTAATTGTACTGTTTTAAAAATTACCAATTTTTCCTTTTTTTTTTTTGTCTTCTCTGTATTTGCATTACATTCTGTTCAGCCCAAATTTGAGTCTTCTTGAAATCTTACTATCTCTTCGTTTTGCCTTACTCTCATGATTTTTGGTACAGTATTCCACATTTATTTTTTCAAATTTTTATTTTCCTATACTTACCTTCCTCCTCATGAGTTTCTCACTACCAGTCCCCAATGTTCAAATAAATAGCCACTGATGTTACTACTGTATGTTAAGTCATATCTAATGTGGCAACGAACTTGTCTCTCCTTTACACAATTCTTCTAATAGTATTCTGTCATTATTATCCACACTGTTAATTATTTCAGGTATCTCAAAGACTGGATTTGAATTTTAATGTGGTTTAAATATGTAATATTCTTGCCCAAAATTCTATTCTGGTAAGCCTATTCATCAGTCAGGGTTCAACAAGAGAAACAGAACTCAGGAATAGAATACATATAGATAGATAGCTAGATACACAATGAAACTAGATTTATGTGCAGATTGGCTAATCAAGCCTGAAGTCTGTAGGGCAAGCAGGGCAGTATGATCATGACCAAGTTAGTACCCCAAAATTGAAGCTTGGAGCCCACAAATAGGCAGTCACTAAAGAAAGATAACCAGCAGAATGAAATACCAAGAGAATGCACCAAAGCTTGCAGTTCAGGCTCAGGGAAACTGTAAGACCTCTTTCAAAGCATTTCACTTTATTTGAACACTGTGGTCCATTAGTGAAAAAGCCATGCAAGATAAGATAACTATAGGAAAATAAAAATTAGAGAACAAATTATGGGATATTGTATCAAAATTATAATGGGAGGGTCAGAATGAAGAGATCCCAAAATGAAATCAAGCCTACCCTTTAAATCAATTTACAGTCAATTGACTAGGAGCTTTTAATGACATCTACAAAATCCCTTCATGGCCGTAGCTAGGTTAGCCTGTGATTGAATTCCTGAGTGTGTGCACCACAAAATGGCTGCTGCTTCCTTCCTGTCCTTCTGCTCTTCTGAGAGAATATCCTTCTTAGTCCACCCTAACTGGAAACATGCGAGAAAGCAAATGCTGGGGACTGTAGTTCAGTCAAGTCAAGATGACACATCACAAAACCATCACCATCTACAAAAATGAGGTTTGACCAGGTATGCGTTGTAGCTTACTCAGTGTATTTAGGGCTCTGTGATTTACCTTTAAAATTGAATGTTCATAAGAGTGATGAAAAAAAGAAAGGTTGTTTGCTTATTATAACTAATACTTAATGAATAAGGCATTGCTTTAACATGTTAGGTGTATTAATTCTACCTTCACAGTGACCTTATGAAGTAAGATACTATTATTATCTGCATTTTCACATGGGGGTACTGAGGCACAGGTAGGTTAAGTAACTTGCCCAAGGGCACACAGCTTGTAAGTGACAGAGCCAGTTTTACAACAGAGAATCTATCTCCAGAGTGCCTAAGCTTTACCACAATGTTAAAAGCACCAAAAGTCCTGAATTTTTTAATTTTGTCAGAAAAAAATTTAAATGTCCTAATTTAGCTCTAATTCTTGAGACTGTAGTACTTGTTCAGATGACTTCTTATATAAGATGTCCAGTTAAAATAAGAACTCATCTTTCCTTTTTACTAAACCCTTCTCCATTTTGGTCAAACTATGGACTATTATTATATTTTGTCACCTATCTGGGCACAGCAAGCCCACGTAGGGAAATGCTTCCTCAAAGACCAGGACAAGCCTGTCACCTCTCCAGTCTCCAAGGACATGCACAGCTCACACTCCCTCGAATCAGACCTGGTTCCCTGCAGGGTGGAGAGCGCTTGGTATGACATAAAGTCCATCGTGCCAGAGCCAGATGCAGACTTGCGATGAAGGATGAAGGAGGCATCAATAAACGAAAGGATTTTACTGAAACCACTTACTGTAAGTGCGACAGACTTGGATGGGGTGGGTGACAGTGTGAAGTACTTTGAAAAATCACTGGTTCCACTGTTTTATCTCACTCACACTGGAGTTATTCTTGAAAATAAAACTACTTGGTGAGGCCAAGGATTTCCTTCCATAAAGCTTGCAGTTATTACAGAATTGAAAAATGGGGATGTCATTAGGCAGAGACTTAAAATAGGGGGATGAGTCCCATCAGTGTATATCATATTACAGGATATACAACAATTACTCTAATTCTTAGCACATCAATTAACAACTAACCTGTCTTTTTTTTTCCCCCCCATGGAAGCAATATTCACAGTTGATGTCTTAGTTCTTAGACAGTAAAAAGCTTGTTGTAAAATAGGTGATGTTAGGGCCTTCTTATGGAATGATGGAAAAATGGAAATTAGTGTCAAAATGATGTCATGGCTTCAAAACATTGTTGGTACAAGTGCCTGACAGGCATCCTTGACACACTCTATAATGACATAGTAAGAAAGCAAAAATAATGTGACATGTGACTTTCTATAGGACTTATGAAGAATGACTGGATGGGGCTGTACTGCACATGCTGATCTCAAGTAGAAGATGCATTTCCTCTGTGAGACATCAATATTTATGAGATTTATTGATTATCTTGTCATGTTTAAAATATGTGCTTAACAGTATATTTAAGGGTCAATTGGAGTCACAGGGACACATATGAGAGTGCAGCATCATCTACAAGCAGGAGAGGAGAGAGATTGTGACATCCTTTGTCAGTTCTTATTAGTTCAAGCAAAGCATCTCTTTCTAAGAAAATAAATTATCACAAATTTAAAATAATTTTCACAGAGAAAACATCAGGTCAAGAGGTTTTTATAGGCAATGATAACTAAAAATGCACAATAATTTTAATCTCATATAAACTTTTCCAATAACCTTCTTCTCGAAGATTATTAACATTGTATTACTTGCAAATATCCTGCCTTGTTGCTGACTTAGTCACTGTCTGAACCATCAGCTCATATAATTTTAGAGCTGGCAGAAACTTCATCAGCCATTTAGCTCAACTACTCAGAGATGAAGGGCTTACTCAATTTCATAAAGCTAGTGAGTGGTAGGAATGGTACTGGTACTTCTCACAACTAAGGTGGATCATTTTCTTTATGCCAAGTTTAATCGATTTGGAATACATTTGGCTGCAAGTATGTAGTATATACCACAAAGTCCAGAAATAGGCAGATGGGTATGCAGACCGTCAGCGCTCTTGATGATCCAGGCCCCTTCCGGCTTTCCACTCATAACAGGAAGCTCTAGATCCTATAGCAGAAAGAAGGCTGCTGCCCCTTAAGTTATCATGTCTGTGTTCTATAGGCAGCAAGAAGGAAGAAAGAAAATGGGTTGAATAATAATGTCAACATTTTGTCAGATCTCAGTCATCTGGCCTCCTCTAGTTTCAATTGAAAACTTCAACTTTAAAGGTTTATGGTAGAGACAACAGGGAAGAGGGGGTTTAAAATGGAGATGGGGGCAACCAGCCAATCATGTCTATCATACTTCCTGTTAGGACCAAATAGTGTCTTCCCAAATTCCCATATTGAAGTCCTAAACCCCCATGTGACTGTATTGGAGGCAGTGTCTTTAAGAAGAAGTTTAAAGTTAAACGAGATCATACAGGTGAGCCCTGATCCACTAGAACTACTACTCTTGTAAGAAAAGGAAGAGGCACTAGAGCTCTTTCTGCCATGTAAGGACACAGTGAGGAGGAAGCCCTTTGCAAATCAGGAAGAAAGCTCTCACCAGAAATCAAAGCTTATCAAAACCTTGAACTTAGACTTTTTAGCCTCCAGAACCATGGGAAGATAAATTTCTAGAGTTTAAGCCACCCAGTCAAGGGTGTTATGTTATGGCAGCCTGAGTGGACTGATATACCAGCATACACAGATTTGGGTGGTCACTTATTCACTTAACAAGAATTTAGGACACCTACAATATTGCAATCATTGAGATACATGCAGAAATTCAGACGAATGGGACACAGGCCTTTCTAGTGGGCAGGTAGTAGGACAAATAATCAGCAGCAGCAACTGTGTGATAATTGCCCTCATACATAATTACAGATTGCTATTGAAACACAAGGGGAGTGAGCAGGATCTTTACCTAGCAGCCTAGCAGCACAGCCTCAAAGAAGTTTTCTAAGAGCAGCTGACCTCTGAACCACAGCCTAGTTACTTAACCTGTCTAAACTTCAACTGTGAAAATGAAGATAAAAATTAAATCAATTGCATTTATTTGTTATCAGTTTAATTAGATATACTATATAAGTGAGATAAAGAGATACACTGCAGTACCTACCTGACATTTGGCAAATGTACAAAAAATTTATGATCACATCAGCTAAATCAGAGGTCACCAGATTTTTCTATAAATATTACAGGCATTGCAGGCCATATTTTCTCTGTGATAACTAATCACCGCTGCCATTGTAAAGTCAGCCTTAGGCAATATATGCACAGATTAGCATGCTGTATTCCAAAAAATCTTTATTTACAAAAAAATGAATAAATAATGGGCCAGATTTTACATGTATTATCACAGAGACATACATAAGTGAAAGTCACTTTCTGTATTATTATGAGAGACTTCTTTGTATTTGTCTTAGAAATGTATATTGCAACATCAACAAAACCTACTGAGTAAAAGAAAGTATTTGCAAGTCTGATAAGGGGTTAATATCCAAAATACATAAAGAACTTATAAAACTCAACAAAAAAAAAATTAAAAAATAGAGAACCCGAAAAGACTTTTTTTTCCAGAAAAGACATACAAATGGCCAACAGTTACATGAAAAGATGCTCAACCTCTAGTCGTCAGGAAATTTCAAATGTAAACTATAATGAGATATCACCTCATACCTGTTAGAATGTCTATTATCAAAAGGACAAGAAACAACAAGTGTTGGTGAGGATGTGAAAAGGGAGCCCTTGTGCACTGTTGATGGGAGCGTAAATTGGAGTAGTCACTGTGGAAAACAGTACGGAGTTCTCCTAAAAATAAACTATCACGTGATCCAGCAATTCTAAATGACTAAGACAAGGAAACAACTTAAATGTCCATCAATGGGTGAATGGCTAAAGAAAAAGTGCTACACACACACACACACACACACACACACACACACACACACTGGAATATTATTAGCCATTAAGAAAAAAGAATAAAAACTTGCCATTTGTGACAATATGTATGGACCTTGAGGGCATTTTGTCAAATTAAATAAGTCAGATAGTAAAAAGATGAATACCATATGACCTCATTTATATGTGAAATCTAAAAAATAAAAATGAAAAAAAAGAGATAAAAAATCAACTTATGGCTATAGAAAACAGACTGGTGGTTGCCTAAGGCAGGAGTTGAGATGGATAAAGTGGGTAAAGGGGGCCAAAGGGATGAGGGGAAGGGAGAGAGAGAGAGAGAGAATTGAACCTTTGCCTTCACCTTCAAGTTAGGAAAAGTATAGAGTCATATGAATATTTTTGGCACACACATGGGCCACACCTGTGAATGGTCAATACCTCAAATGTTTCCTCTTCTAGATTTATGTCTCTGGACAAGCAAGGACTTAGCAGCAAGCCACTAGTTATGTGAGCCTGGTTTTCTTCCAGTTAAATTGTTGTGTTTTCACTCACAAAATAAATCCTAGTTCCTGCCTCAAAAGTTCAAGAACTAGAAGGGAGAGAGCTGGGAAAGGGATTTGTAAAAAGCGTACTTTTCCTTTCGGTTTGTCTTAACTGGGTGCTGGGCACTCTCTTAGGTACTTCCCAAGCCAAGAGTAAGATGTAAGCACAGCCCCCACGGAGCCTCCAGCCCTTTGTGCGTTCATGGGGCTGCGTTGATTGTTCTCTGTGTTCTCTACTAACACAGCAAATTGTTTCGTCCGGTTTCTTGAGAAACAGTTCAAACTTTCCTCAAGAGTACCAGATAAAAGCAGTTACGATTTCACTGTCCTCTTTGATGACAGAGGTTGAAGGAGGCTTTTAGTGGTGGGTTATAATTTCATCATAATTCAAATGTTGCCTGTTCAATTTTCAATCTCATAATTCCATGCTCCTTTCCCTTCATTTAGCAAAATAAATCTCCGGAGAGCCACAGCTGACAACTGAAATTTCCAATTTGTGTAACCTGTCCCTTTTTGCAGAAGGAACCTTCACAAAACTCGGCACAAGTTTTAAGCTTGTTTCCCTCAGCCCTTTAAGTTGCGTTTTTTGTTGTTGCTGATGTTTTTGAAAGACAAAAGAACTGTGGACAACGTAAAGTGGCGGGGAGAGACCTTGAGGTAGAATATCATTATCTTGTGAGACAACTAGCCTAGGGATTCGCCTGGCTTTCTTTTGTACAGAAATAAAATGCCAGCGCGTAGCTCACGTTCGCAAACAGCCCAGATGCTCCAGCCCCCTTTTCCTTTTGATGTATATTTGTGTATGAAAGCTTCATTTTCTTTGTTCTGGTGATTGAGGGAGTTTGGTCCTTTAAGGATAAAGCATTTACTTTCATTTCCCTTATTGAAACGGATATTTAGCCCGTAGAGAATTGTCCCTATTTGTCTGTGGGTTCTCCTTTCTTTATGCACACACCTCCTGGTTGTATCTTTTTTCTCTCCTTTACCAGAAGTCTGCATGGCACGCTTCCAATTGTGTTTATCCACTCCAGCTAATTGACAGCCACATAAGTGCAAGTAATGTGAAGTATTATTGTGAGAGATTTCTGTTTGCCTCTTTAATTAAGCAGTTGTTCACAGGTGCATACAGTTACAACAAAATTAATTGATAGCTTTACATCACACTTCTTGAGCCCACTGCTATTTGATGTTTGCAAACACAACTATTAGATTTGTCTTATCTTGTATACAGAGAGTCTTTCTCATTTTCTTCTGACAGAGGTTAGGACAGCTTACCCTAAATAGCAGAAAATCTATCGAAGTGGCAAAAATAATTTTACTAAGAAGGAAACAAAGTGAAATAGTTATTTACGGAACATTTTATCACCGCTGAGAAGTACAATAGAAGCTCTTTATGTTTCTGTATGAATTGCAAGTTTCCTGAATGTCAAAAATCATTGCTACCCGAGCCAAATAGCTTCCTGTGAAGGCTACATGTTTATCTTTCAATGAAACCAAGGAGTTACACACACTTACAGCAGGCAACTGGCATTTCCTGGGATTAAATTTTATTAGTAGTCATCTTTCACTCTTTGCTGCATTTTATCTGAGTACCAACAAGGCACCTTTCCTTTGTCAGTTCATAGTGGGGCTTCCCCCCAAGGAGAAATATAAACAGATGTACTGCTATTATGTCTCCCTTTTGCCAGGAGGAGCAGGAGGTTGGCATCAGAAAGTATCTCATTCTCATTGCCCCTTATATAGGCAGCTTGGTAGAAAGATTTAAATGCAGCCTTTTGAATAAAACACCCTGAATTTGAGCCCTGCCCTATTATTTATTACCTGTGTGTCATGGGCAAGTTATTTATCTTCTCTGTTCCTTCATTACTTATGGGTGAATGGGGATAACTAAGTAAGTACCTCGTAGAAATTTAACAATTAAATGAGTTAAAGCAGTTAAGTCCTAGAATGGTAGATGCTGAATAAATTACAGCTTCTATTAGAAGATGATATGACTTAAGCAGTTTAAACTTTTTTTAGTCTCAGTTAGTATGAATACTATTTTGTTAATTGTATAAAATGTATAGGCATGTTATTATTTTAATTATCTAAAGGCTTCCTTAATATGGCAGGTGGTGAAACAGGTGAAAAGCAAAGGACTCACCAAGTACGTGAAGTGGGTGGCTCTCCATCCGCAAAGATTTAGTAGCCCCAAACGCCCTGTTTACTATCAAGTTACTTGTCCTATTGCCATTTCATATACATTTTAACATTTTAAGATAAAATCCAGAGAAAACCGAGTTAAAATATATGATTAACCCTTAGGAGAAATTCAAATAGCACAGTTGTACTAGTGACACATTGAGGTAAATTGCAATAATAGATTAGCAGATGGTCACTTAGTAAAGAGCAGAGTGCTGATGGAATATGATGTCAAATATAAAGGATGGAGGGATGGAGGGGACTTGTTTATGAAGCCTTTGGATGGTGAAGTGTTTAACTCTGACCAATGTGGCTGATTTGATCCGAATAGTAGCTACTTTCTGTGTGTGTCTAGAAGCACATGTAGGCAAAGATCTGCATAAAGTCCTATTTGAGATGGACACACAAAAGATCATACTAAAAACACTAAATCTGTCATCAGCTCAAAGGAATAAATTTGGAGTCTGGTGTGAAAGATGAAATCTAAAAGGTTAGGAGCTATACAAACTCAGGAATGGACTCAGAGATAAGGAACAGGGCAAAAACAGAACATAGAACCGGCTAAGAACCACCCTGGATGAAGCCTTACTGGTACCATCTGCAGGGAGCATGAATGGTCTGACTGGACAAAGACAGTCTGGACGCACACAAAGTTGATCTCATAACATTTTGCTTTTGTAAAACTTGCATTCAGCACAAATTGAGTTTTCCTCCTTGATTTTGACTCTAGACTTATGAATTGATGGGAGAGAATGAGAGGCTTGAGGCAGATGATGAAGGTAATGCTACCACTTTTGCAAGCACAGATTAGGTAGGAAATAGAATTTTGTATACACATTTGATGCTGATCAAGACTTAAGATAGTGGCCCATAAGGGGCAAGACCTGGTACACTTGGATTGGTGCCATTTGGAACCAGACACCTGTTAGTTCTATCCAGACCTTCTACCCTTATCATCTAAGTCCCACCCAACTCTGAGACCCTCATCTCCTCCACACAATCATTGATCTTCTTTCCAGCTCCCACCCTCATTTTCATATGCTCTGCCTCACCTGCACTTACTACCTATACCAAGTCTTTTACTGTTACGTCTAGAAAACTCCTATGTCCTAAACATCTATTCTCAAACTAGTTTTGCATCTTCTTGCACATGAAACTTGCCCATCTTATGCACCACTCTTTACATTTAAACACCTTCATTTTTTGTGTGTGGACTTCCAGGCACTTAATGATCAGCAATGGTCTTCCACTCTACCTGTCATTATCATCCTAAATAATATCAGTTTTTGGCAAAACAAAGCTAAGGTGGTAGCCTCAGCATTTTTTGACCCTCTAAAGACCTTCAGCTCTACTTCTTGTCAATAATCCAATCCTATGATCACATTTAGGAATTTTACCACAGAGAAAATAGCTCCATTTATGAAATCTTTAGCTTTCTTTGTTTATTTTGTTGACCTTAGACAAATAGACAGTCAGATATTTCTGCAGCAAAATGGGTTTATTCAAGAACAGAGAATTGCAATTTGGAACATACAGTCTAATGAACCATATGAAAGTCCAGACAAAAAAGGAGAAGAATGTTCTTTTATAGAGGTAATGGCAGATTTCAGAAGGGCTGTGTAAGCAGAGTCCATTGGAGGAAACTGGCAGTTTGAAGTGCAGTGGTTTTTCATTGGCTGAGTTGTAATAGTCTTTCATTTTTGAGCTGCTTTGGGCAAGAATATCTTCATTCTTCCTGCTGGAACAGTAAAATACAAAATATCTTTCTGTTGGAGAAGGAAGGAGGTTGTTTCTTGTTCCAGGTAACTGACCAATGACTGGTAGGGCATGAGGGCTCTACCTATAGGCACTTCCAACTCCAGTTTAAATGAGATTTTTGTTTATTAATTTTTATGATTTCATATGCAGTTATGAAAATGGTTTACTTAAAATTTATTTACTTAAATATCATCAGATTATGACACAGTATGAAGCAGACTAGGATAAAAAAGACAAGAGGAAATGGACTCAAACAATAAATCAGAAGACAGGTAAAATAAAACCAGTAGCAAGGTTAGTATACAAGTACATATACCAAAAATTCTAGTTGCTAGAAGTGAACTGATTTGCAAAACAGAGAGGGAAATTTGATCTCAATTCCTGTAAGAGAAACACAATTCTTATAAGGGAAACAGTGTTATTTGATCTTCTTTATGTGTGATGAAAGTGAAAATGTCCTCACAATCCCTAGGGTTAGCCCTGCTAATGATTGTTGTTTCTTATTATGTTTTTTATTATGTCCCCAAATGATGTCAGTGCTTTTCTCTTGAGAACATGAAGTAAAAGCAATCATTATCCCCAAACAATGTGTTATAAATATACAGCTGGGCTGACCCCAGAATAAAATTAAGAAAACCTAGAATAATCTGTGCTTCATATATCTTTCATGAATATTATTTATTAAAATGACTCTTTGAGAAGATTTGGACACTAGAGAGTTCAAGGTTAATATTATTTGACAAAAAGGAAAAAAGAAAAATATGAGAATTCTTTGTTGTAATTTTGAAGTAGAGTTATGTGTTTGACACTTGACTAACAGAGGATAGAATTGAAATATATTTTTTGAAAACTAGCCACATCACCTTTGCTTGGAGGTGGGCCAATGGAGTGACTATGAGAAGGGTTGAGATTTTCTTTAAAAATATTCCTACCTCTGCTTCAACCAACAGACATATAGCCGAGAAGATTTCCTAGGCCATAGTTACTAATTCTCCTTGCCCACCCTCTCCCACCACTGCCATAAAACATCTCACACAAAGGATCTATGAAACATATCTCATTTTAAACCATGTAACTTCTGATGAACCTTCAAGATAGATTAATTGGCAGAATATATCTATAGATAACTAAATGGTTTGACCTGTTACATAGAAGTGTTGGATATAAGCCAATAACTGCTGGAGGACATCTGCCAAAACTTATGATTTGAGTTTTGAACAGTTGATCCTATGCCACTATTTCTGACAAGAATTAAAATGCAGGATCAATTATGTGTTGAGGTCATTTCTAGTACATGACAATCAAACCATCTCATCAATGTAGAAAAGAACACTCCTCCACCCCTCATTCTCAGTATCTAGATATCTGATCTGAAAACATATTCAAGACACTAAAACACACAGGTGAAAAATCTAAATTATGTTGTTGTTTTCATCTCATTGACACCTTTTTTTCTTCTTTCTCAAGTCATTAAGATGAAAAATCTATATGAGCAACAACAACAACAACAAAAACCCAGTTTTTATACTATGTGCTTCTGCAGCTTACCTTGTTCACTGATACTCAAAGAACAAAGAATGGTACATAAAAGGTGCACACATTCTTAGGTCTTCCCAGCTCTCTACATTCCAGGCTACAAAACTCAGGACAATGCTACTAGTGCTTTGTGAAGCATCTGGCCCATGGTGGGTGTCAATCTTAGTTGATTAAAAGATGAACTCTGTGATAAATTGTAGATTACTGAGTCTGAAGTTCATTTATTGATATATACAATATTGTCTTGAGAAACTTAGATTTGTAGTTCATCCTCAAAGAGAATATTGGAACCAAAATTTTGGAGGAATTTAGCACAAGCGTTTTTTTTTTTTTTTAATTTCAGAAGAATAGTAAATAATAGTTCTTTCAAGTGTAAGATAGATTTGTACATTAGGCCCAGCTGCATGAGATCTTAGACACCAGGGGGGAAAAGCAGATAAAATGTTAAGGATGATTATCTATCAGTGAATATATATCTTTAATAAATATAAAGGCAAGAAGATTTTACCTAGAAACATTTCTGATTTACATTTGTAAAATAGATGGTTTATATAAAAAAATATGATCAATGAACAAACAACCTGAATCTAAAAGATAAAGGAATCACATTTATACTATGAAACCAAAGAGAGAGAAAGAGAGAAAGATTTTGTTTGAGAATTTAATGCATATTTAACTCCATCAGCTACATTCACTAGAATTATGTTACAGGCAACAAAGTGCCAGAATCTGTATCATTTCTCACCTAAATGAACAAATCTAGCTCCTCTAGCAAGGATTTATTATACTTAAACTTCCTGAATAAAATCTGAAGCTTTTCATACAATTTAAATTTTGTTAAAGTTTTATGGCTCTTTTTTAATGTATTATGAATTTGTTTTCACTACCCTAACTAAATTTCTGAGGAACTGCATTACACTGGGTCACATAGATTTTCAAGGAATAAAGATGTAGATAGCTTTAAGAGAATTAATGCCCAGACCCCAGCCCCTCTCATTCTCCTTTCCACAACTAACTTGCCAGAAAAGTGCCTATGAAAGAGGGCAGTTTTACAAAGGTGGGTCACAGTGCTTACTAAGGTGCATTGTCCCCAGGTGTAAACTTTTCAGGGAGCCCAGCAAATGGACAATTGGAAGAACTGTATTTGTGTGCCTGCTTCCAGTAATAAAATGGCTTTCATGAATGTTATGGTCAAGTTTTGGCAAGACTTTGCACAAATTCTAAGGAAGAGTTCATCGTATAGTTAGTTGAAAAGTCATTTGAAATATTTATTGATGAGTAATAGCTACTGTTTGTTTGCTCGTTTGTTTGCAATGTACCACAGAAGGATTTAGAAACATTGAGTAATATTATGAAGGTCAGTTTCATGGGTGTAAAACCCATGCAGTTACAAAGAACTCTGCTTGGAATGGCCCATGCTTGGTTAACTGCCTTTGCTGTTAATGTCTTGAAAATTTTAACATTTTTATTTTTGAACTTGTGTTTTGAAAGCAAGTCCAGCGGGACAATGAAGCATGTAACTGAGCAGAGACCATCAGTCACAATACAGGTGCCTACCTTTTATGGTGGCCCCTTTTTCACAGTGTTGCAGTGCCCATTAAGCACTAAATTCTGGTGGACCTTGATGTATGGGAGTTCAGCAGGACTCAAAGCAACTACAAGGTAAGTGTGTTACATATACAACTGCGTTGCTAGGGGCATTGCTGGCTCCAGGAGATCATACATCCCATTTGAATCAGAACTTGCTTCAAATGCAGAAAGAAGATAGTGAAGGGACATCCTAACAAATGCAAATGATGAAGGGATTTTTATCCTATCTGTTCTTGTGTTATTTTTCTATGTTCATCAATCACATCCTGAAAATGGTGACATCGAAGGAAAATGGACAGATAGGGCAACCCACAGATGCTTTTCCTTTTAGTCTTTCCTCACTCATTGGTAAGCCAAAGGTAGAAAATGTGTGCACATCAAAATAAAACAGAGCAACGGGGAGGGATGTGATTGCGGGAGAGGGGGTTGGTTGGGTGTGGGTGAGAAATTAGGGGAAAAGGGGACAACTGTAATTGAAAAACCAAAATAAAAAAATTAATAATAAAAAATAAATAAAAATAAAAAAAATAAAACAGGAGCAAAGACAGCTGAGTTAATTTTGCGCAGTTTTCCTCTATTCTGGTAAGAAGAGAATTTCTACGTATGAGCTACAAAACAAAAATGATATCATTACAATGACTCAGCATACCAGTTAAATGCTTTTATATTTGCATATAAATTTGCCATTGCACAATATAAACTTGAATAGTAAAAAACATGTTAATAATATTTTTATTTGCCATTACTGAGAATGACATTAAATAGAAAATTAAAAACTTGAGAAAGAAAGAAGGAACTCCTGCCATTTGCAACAACATGGATGGAACTAGAGAGAATTATGCTTAGTGAAATAAGCCAGGCAAAGAAAGCAAAATACCATATGATATCACCTAATACAGGAAACTAAAGAACAACACAAACAAAGGAACTAAATAGAATGAAGAGCAGAATAGCAGTCAATAGGGGGGAGGGGAGAGGGAGAGAAGGGGGATAAGTAAGGGAAGGGTTTAGTCAAAGAACCCGTATAAATGACTCATGGACATGGACAACGGGGAGGGATATGATTGTGGGAGAGGGGGTGGGTTGGGTGGGGGAGAGAAATTGGGGGAAAAGGGGACAACTGTAATTGAAAAACCAAAAATAAAAAATAAAATTAAAATAAAAAACTTGAGAAGTCAATAGGGAGACAGGAATAAAAGAAAAGTTTTGTTTTAATAACTTCAATGTCACTTTTTTCCTGCTTTCTGAACAACAGAGTCCACGTTTTTGTTTCTCACTGGGCCCAACAAATTATTTAGCTGGACCTGAGCTTTAGTACAACAAAGCATCCTTTCCAGCTACTTCTTTATGTAGCAAAGTTCACCATCCTTCTACTTACAAAAATGGAAAATTTGGAATAAAATTAATTCTGAATATTATCACATTCTAAAAATAAAAGTTATACATGGATGTAAGAAATTGAAGCACCCTGCTCTTTGACAGTTGCATTTTCAATTAAAAAGTCACCTTGTTGTATATAATAATTCCCTATAGAAGCAGATAATTAATTTATAACATTTTGAAGACTCTACAGAAGGTCATGGTAATTCAATCCCGAAGATGTTTAAACACTGAATGCTATGGTCACAGAAAGTAAAAAGTAGTATTTACAGTAGTCCCTCTCTATATCGTGGTTCACTTATCACGGCCTCACTGTATCGCGGAATTCTTTAAAATATTATATTTAATTATTTATCGTGAATTTTTTGCTATATTGTGGGATTTTGCGTATGTTGTTAGTTACCTAGGTTTAAGAGTGTAGAATAAATGTAAGGTTCCTACTTCGCGGGGTGTGGGGGATGGGGGTCTAGTACGTAATACCCGCGATAAGTGAGGGAATACTGTATTTCAAATTTGTAGACAATTTGTGGTGAAGTACAATAAAGTGATCCAATTACTTTCAGTATTAAAATAGTTAAAATCCTTCATATTATGGGACAGTTCACACTGTGAAAAATCTAGCTTCAACCTGCAAACATTATAATTTCACCATTTCTGTGGGTTGGGTATCTGGTGTGGAGTGGCTTAGCTACGTGGTTCTGGTTCAGTGTCCATCGCAAGTCTGCAATCAATGTGTCAGCCATTTAATCACCTGCTTACAGGCTCTACTGGGGAAGCTCCACTTCTGGGGTCACTGTGGAGGCTTCCAGCACTGGTCCTCTGGGCAGTTGGATGGGGCCTCAGTTACTGCTGGTTGGTGGAGAGAGGCCTCCCTCAGTTCCTTGCTGCCTGGGATTCTCTGAAGAGCAGTTGCTTTCATCAGAACAAACAAGTGAGAGGCACCAAAGGCCGGCAGGATAGAAATCACATTCCTTTTGAAATCTAATCTCAGAAGTGACATCCCCTCATGTTGCTGCATTCTAGTCCTTAGAAATGAATCACTGGGTCCAGCCCACACCCTCAGGAAGCAGATTACCCAAGGGTATGGGTATCAAGAAGCGGGAATGGTGGGCAGTCTTCTAAGAAGCTGCCTTCCACAACTCGGTAAAGAAAAAGATATTTAAAGACAAATAAATAAGAAAGCCTCAAGTTCAAATGTTTCTATTTCCATTTCATTTTTCTCTATCTCTCATCTTCCTGAGTAAAAGTTATTCTAATAGGCATAAGATATAAAACCAACAAACAAAATTACCAAATTCCACAAGGAATGAAAACATTCTCACTTATGAAGCAATGCTATAAATAAGTATTGACATAAAAATTTTATGATGAGATGCATTATAAAATTTTAATTCTAAAAATGCATAGAATAATAATAATAGTTCTTTATAAAAAAAGATGTCACCCTTTTTGGCATAGTTAAGTTTATTTGTGTGTGTGTATATATATATATATATATATATATATATATATATATATATATATATATATATATATATATAGTAGTGTATACTAGTAGTATATACAGTCTTCTCTCTCCCTCTCTCCATCTCTCTTGGGGGGGGGGGGGTGGCATTGAATTATGGTCCCAGACTCTGAATCTGTAAATGTGACTTTATTTGGGAAAATGTTCTTTGATGATATAATTAAGTTAAAAACCTTAAGAGAAATCATCCAGAATTTAGGGTGAGTCCTAAATCCAATGACATATGTCCTTATAAGAGCAGAGCAGAGGGAAATTTGAGACACAGACCCAGCAAGAAGGCCTTGTAAAGACAGACTTGACTCAGAGATTAGAGTGATGCATCTACAAATCAAAGACCACCAAAGACGGCTGGCAGCCACCAGAAGCCAGGAGAGAGGCATGGAACAGATTCTTCCCCAGCACCTCCAGAAGGAACCCACCCTTCAACACTTTGACTTTGGGTTTCTGGTTTCCAGAACTGTGAGGGAATAAATACCTTTCTACAGTTTTAAGCCACCCAGTTTGTGCTCATTTGTTATAGCAGCCCTGATAAATTTATATATGAGAGATAGAGATAAAGTGCTATCTAGATAGATATTTAGGAGCTAAAGTGTTTCTGCCCTCTGTATATACATGATCTATCATAAAACTAAGACACAGAATGTCCAGTGCTGATTATGTCACTAGCGATGTCCTATCATAACCTGTAGCTGAATTCAAGATCTTTTCTTCCCATTCCATCAGCTTCCTTCCTGCCTCCCTTCTCCACTTCTCTCCTGGATCTCCCGACATGGCATTGCTCCCCAGCGAGCACACATCCTTATCCTAGCAGCTCCACACTGTTCTGGGTGGCATCTTAATTCTGAATCCCTGCAGTGACAGATGCAGAAATCCACAAGTCTAGGGGCTCTGCATTTCAACAGGGTTCTGCGCTCTTGGGGATCTGATTTCCCCCTTTCCTAACTGACTTTTAGCATATCTGCCCTCAAGTGGTAGGATCTGGAACTACAATAGGACATGGAGAAATCACATTGGGCATGGGGGCAACAGACATATGTGCAGAGTCCGTGTTAGATGTTGTCAATTATCATAAGTGATCATTGGAAAGCAAGTTAGAATTCTGAAAGAATGATAACAGAATACCAAATTTAGGTTGTTATTATACTATGTTTATGTTAACAATTCTAATCTAAAAGGGCTGTTTAACATAAAGATTTCTGTGATTGCATATCAATTTCATGGTTCTAGTATATCTTAGCTGGTGTTTAGTCCAGCCAGGGATTTAAATTTTCCAAAAGCTTCAATTCCAGTAGAAAATATTAACAAATATTTAATAGAAATGCAAATATACTTTTATTATTATTATATTTTTTGGTACAATCTAGCTTCTTATTCTTTGATAAAATATAAAATTATAAACATTTTTAAAAAGAATTCAAAGCATAGTCAGTATAAAACTATACTGTACTTTAACCTTACAGAGATGTAACTGCTTTGTGAGATTAAAATAGTGGCAATTTTATTAACTGAAAGTTTTAAAAGATTCCTTTAGGCTATGTCAATTGTATAATAAGACAGATTTCACAAAGCATCATGGCTATGCATATGATTTCCAAAGGTAATAAATCATCTAACATTTGCCTTAATGTATATACATATTTTGTTAGTACAATGTCTATTTAATTAGAGTTTCAGAAATATAACAAGGAGTACAGTCACTTAATGTATAGTATGATACCATAATCTAACCCACAAGCTTATTTATAAATACAATTTCAACTAAGCATATCCAGTTCACATACCGTTTTCTTACAAACTTTCAGTCTTCTGCAGAAAGGGTGAGGCCTAGGGTGGAGACTCAGTACACAGGAAAAAAGGAGTGAATTAAGAATCACAAGGCCTTACTTCAAACTGCCGCTTACCAACTCTAAAATCTGTTTAGAGGTTTAGTGTTGCCCTCTGTAAAAAGGGAATGACGCCTGACTGATTACTGCAACCATACTCGCTGTTGGATGAGCCCCGTCTGTGTCGGACTCGGCGCCAGCAGTGCACTGATGGATAGGACGCATGTGGTCTCTCAATCACCCAACTACCCTAACTGGGGACCCGGCCAGTTAAACTCGTGGTTGCTGTGCTGTGGTGAGAACGGACTGAGGAAAGGCGCACACACGCACTTCACAGCCTGTTAGCATTACAGTAACGCAAGGAAATGCTCGGTATTTGGGGATGGATGATGGAAAAGAATAGCTTAGCTTAGTACGGGAAGGGTAGCAGTAATCACTAGGGGAGAAATGTGTCTATTTATTTGTTTTTTTGTTTTTTTGTTTGTTTATTTATTTTAATTTTTTATCCTCACCCGAGTACACTTTTCTTTCAGAGAGAGAGGAGAGAAGGGAGAGAAATATCTGAGAGAGAGAGAGAAAGAGAGAGAAAGATCGGTTGCCTCCTGCACATGCCCACACCAGATAGGGACCCAACTGGGGATCGTACAAGTAGGGACCGGGGTCGCTTGTGCCCCCACTCGCCCAGAGAGGGGATCAACCCACAACGTGTTATGTACACTGACTGGGAATCCAATCTCAACCTTTCAGTTATGGGAGGACGCTTCAACCACACCGGCCACGGTTAATGTCTTAATTAAATTTATTGAATCGTTTCCTATGCTGAGGCTTACGTTTTCAATACCACAGGTGGTTGTGGCTGTCTCTCTCTTCCTTAAATAAGATCTTCCAGAATGGGACAAAGAAAAAAGATGAAGCAGAAGAAAAATTGGAAAATGGTCTGTTTCATCGTTATGAGTGAATTCAAGAGAGAGTCGGAGGAAACACAAATCACGTCACTGCTACTTTCTCTGGCTTGATTTGTTTATTTTTTGTGGCCCTTCATCAGCTGCCTCTCAGTGTTCGGAGCCTGGTGTACGAGATGAACTGCTCGGTGGCATCTGCTAGAGAAGCCTTTCAAGTGTCTTGCCACAGTCATTCTTTTCCTTTGTCATTTCTCTTGCTGAGAAATCAAATTCCCAGGAGCTAGCTATCGGAGTGTATTGAGCAAGCAAATCACTATCAGTAAAACAATAAAGATTAATAATAGTAACTGTCCCCCATCTGTAATAATTTCTTTTTTGTTTTTACTATAATAGCAACTTTTTTTAAAATCTAAGCATAAATTTATTTTTGTTTCCATTGAAGACACTATTCTGCTATTACGTTGATGTCTGTCAAATTGATATAATAGCAACTCTTGACTGGCAAACAATAAATACTATGTCTGGTCAACATCTTAAGAAACTTTAATATTTTAATTGATCTTTTAGAAAAAAATTTCTCCTAGAAGTTCAGCTTCCAGCTGCTTATTTATTGGCAAAAGATTCTTTTTCCTGAGGTTCAACAAACTTCTGTGAAATGGGAGCAGTGATAACTTTCCCAAAATGCAGTTATGAAAAATAAATGAGAAAATGGGTGTAAAAGCATTTTGTGAATAACAAAGTGCTATACAAATATGCTCTCTTCCGCCTGTTAACACCGCTAACCACTCTTCCATCCTTTCCTCTCTAGGTCAACACCAGCAGACTGTTCTAAACCCCAAGATCAAGTGCTTTGGAAAGCATCTGTAGTTAGGGCTGGAATCCATGCCCATTGTTTCCTACTTTGCTGAGAAACTTGAAGCCGTCTGAAGGACACTGTCTTAGACTTTACCACACTGACCACCAGCTGGCGTCTGTACCCATGCACTCTGCTTCCTGCTGCTACCACAGACTCATCTATCTCTGCCTCTGTCTAAAGCCAACCCCCTCACTTGTGCCTAGATCTGACCCCTCTCATGTTGTCCATGACACTCAGGAATCCACCCCCTTTTCATCGGTGTTTCCCTTTCTACTCAATTATTCCCAATAAGCAAGTAAACATTCTGATATAATTTCTCTTACTCTAAAAATATACCATTGTCTTGATCTTCCCTGCCCTTAGAAGCCACACATTTCTCTGCTCTGCTGGAGGCAAAACTCTTAGTGAAAGGTCTGTTTTTATTTTCTCCAATCACTGTCCCATTCTCTCTTACACTCACTCCAATCTTACATTCATCTAGTGAAACTGCTCCGGTTAAAGGCCACATTGCTAACCTGGTGATCAATTCTCAGCTCCCTTTCCCTTCCTTCTGAACTGTTCGTGACATTAGACACAATTGACCACTCCCTCTTCTTAAAACATATCCCTCCCTTGGTTTTCTGTACATTGTACGAGTTTTCCTTCTATTCTGCTGCTCTCTTGCCTTTTCACTCTCCTTTGCTGGTTCTTTTCCCCCGACCTCTTAAGCCAGGACCGTTGATATACTTGGACTCATCTCTTTTTGACCTGCACACACTTTTTTTGGTATTTCCAATATCATGGCTTTAAATACCACCAAAGACTTCTAAAATTCTATTTGTATTGCACACCCCTCTCCAGACTGACAAATCCAACTGCCTTCTTGACATTTCAGCTAGTCCATATAGTAGACATCTGCAACTCCACAGGGCCAGTTCAGAACTCTTGATTGCTTCCTGCCCCAAATCTGTTCCTTTAGCACCTAAATTTCAAGTAATGGCACCTCCATTCTTCTAGCTGTTCAGGCCCCAAACCTTGAAGCTCTCTTTCCTTTCCTTCTCTCATTCATGCCTTTCTTCCCACAAAACAGGAAATCCTTTCAGATCTATCTTCAAAATAATTCTAGAATTTAGTCACTCTTCACCCTTGCTCTGCCACCATCCTGATTTGAACCAACATTACTTCTTGCCTGATTTGCTGTAATAATAGCCCACCTGGTCTCGTTTCTTTTGCCCCTGATCTCCCACAGTGAATTCCAAACACAGAAGGCAAAGTGATCCTCTTAAACACAAGTCAGATCATGTCAATCTCGTGCTTACAACCCAGCAATGGCTCCCCATTTTTAACAAAGGTCAAGTTCCTTACAATGGTTCCTGAGGCCTATATAATCTGGCATTGCAGCTACTCTCTGAGCTCTCCTCTGTCCTTGCTTACTCTGTTCCAGTCACACTGACTTTCTTGCAGGTCTTGGTTATGCCAGGAAGCATCCCAACTTAGAAGTTGGTTGTTCCCCCCACATGCTTTACTATTCTCCCAGATAAGACTAAATTCTCCTCATCTCCTTTCAAACATTGTTCAAATATTCCCTCGATAATAATGATGCCTATCATAACAACCATTCTTATGACTGCCCAATCCACCTTCTTTAATTTCATCTATTTTCTTTTCTTAATAACACTTTTCATCTTATAACACATAATATTAGTTATGTATTTATTATGTTTCTTGTTTATGGACTATTTTCTATTTGTATATAAACATGATGTGTGACAGAATCTTTGTCTGGCTTATTCCCTACTGTGCACAAAAGATCCTAGAAAAGTGCCTGACACATAGTAAGCACACAATAATTATTTTTGCTTAAAGAGAAGGAAAGAAGGATATGTTATAACAATCCACTCTGTATATTAAATGGACTTTAACAGTTGTTCTCAATCACTTAGTTGTTAATTCTTTTAAGGACTTGGGTTTTCATCTTTGTATTCTCATGAGTAAATGATGGAGTAAACCAAGAAAGGAAGGAAGATGAATTTTTTTTGCTAATTACATAATTGTTCTTTATTCACTATTTGGATGATTCTAGAAGAGTTAGGGGATTATATTAACACAGCCCTGAAGGAATAAAATTTAGACATAGTCAAATAACCCTACAGGACACATTTGTTAAGACAAAGGTAATACAAAATTCTGAGGCATTTTTCATGTTTATAAAACACTAGTTTTATATTTAAATTTTTCAGAAATATCAATAAAATAATTCAGTAACTATAGATGAAATTTTACACAAGATAATCATTAATTGTCACAGATGTCTCGTAATGACCTTGGAAAACTTGGTTTCCAAGTTATTGGACAAACTTTTATAATGCAAAAGTATTATACTATATGTCAAATTAGCTTTCGATTAAGGTTAATATTACTGAAATAACTACATCTGCTTTCCTCTCACTGTGATGTTTATCACCTAATAAAAATGCTAAAGTTACCAAGGAAAGATGTTTAATTTGTTCTCACTGCTCAGTTGTATGTTGTATCCTATTTTGTAGTAAATGGCATAATGTCCCAAGTGGGCTGCCATACTGTCAGCTCCATTATTTATACATAACATTACTGGCTAATCAATGAACAACAAATGCAGGAGCCTTTTCTTTTCTTCTTTACTTTTAAAGTGATAGCAAGATGAAATACATAGAAAAATATTCATTTACTGATATTAAATAATATTAGGTGCTTAAAAAAGTGAAGTCTACAAATATGAACATAATAATTAAACCATATGCTCTAAGGTAGTCTAATGAAGAATAATAATTAACTAGTCAAATGTAAATATGGTCGCTTCTTTTTCTAGAAAAACATAGAGAAAGCACCTTTTACTATAGGTTATAAATTACTAAAAAAATAATATTTTCCCCAAAGGGATGTGTAAAATTCATTCAAAAAATTAGAAGTCCATTTAGAGCTAGAAATTCTGTGATAAACTGTGTGTGAAATGATGGCAAACAAAAAAAGTAATAGGTATACATGTATAAAACACCTTTAAAATTTTATTGATAGTTTGTCAATGAACCAAAATGATTTAAACTTCATTCGTATATGAATAGAACTTTAGCTCTTTTTGTAATTCCTTCCACACTTACATTTTATAATAAATAAGGCAGCACAATTGGAATAAATTTGCCTGTACTCTCTTCTACTAGAAGTAGTATTAAAAAGTAAAGGTTTTTAGTGGGAGAGGTTACAATAGATTGTTTACCTTTAAAAAAATCTGTTTATTTGTGAAAGAATAAATATAAAATGAATAGCAAAAACTTATGTAATATAAAAGTAGCAATTATTTAAGTAGAAAAAATGACAGTGTATTATTTGAGCTATGTAAAAGCAAACATGCTAATAGATATCAGTTTAGATAACTTCTAAACTGAGGAAAGTCTTGAAATGTCCAATTTCCAAGAGGAAGCTATATGCCACACCAGGATATTTGATGATAAAAAAAAAAAAAGGGAAAAAGAAATACATATATTATCACTGATAACCAGCATTTATTGAGCCCCATTATATGCAAGGTGTTGAAGTCATATATGTATACCTTCTTAAAAGTGAATTTCAAGTCTCCTGATTTATTTAGTTATAATTACCAGGTGCATAAACATTTTTTTCTTTGAAAATTATAGTAGCATTTAGAAGCTCATACTGAAAAATATTTTAAAAGAAAAAAAAAGAAAGGAAAAGAAAAATGGTTGTTTTTACTTTAGCTCATTCTGTTGTTTTTATTAATAGAGGTTTTAGATCAATACCAAATATTCTTCTCTGTTCCAGTGATTGAATATGAATACATTATGTGCATACAAAAATAGTGATAATCTAAGTTGATACAATAGTTCATTTTGCATTAGTGTCCTAGATGGGACAATGTTAAGAAGCAATTTAAATGAAATTCATTTAAATGTCAGCTCTCATGCTTGCGATTTTTCTATAATTGGTTATTTAATTAAAATAATTCTCATAGTCATTAATTTAGACTAAAACTTGCTGTGCACTGACATGTTTTAATTACATGGTATTAACAAAATTGATATGCTTTAAAAAAGCATGGTTAAATTTTAAACAAGAATAAATTAGAAATCTCATAGATCATCCTACTTAGGGTATTTATGAGAAAGTTGGTCATTTTAAGTGTTTACTGCAAACAAAGTCACACCATTATTGTGCACACATTGCAGTTTATACTCTGTATCTTTTAGAAAGATTTTATACATATGCAAGGCTCCCATTCTTGAATGTCTTTAACAATGTATGAAGTATGTAAACTAAATATTAACAGGAAACCACAAAGCAACCCACAGATAGATGAAGAGTTAATGCTTATTTGATACAGAGGATTATGGAGACTTTAGATACATGATATAATTTCATACATAAGAAGATAACTTCAAATTTATATTAAAGGGTTAAAAAAATAAATGATTTTGTTATAATCATTTTTGTACTCCTCCTTGCACAGAGAAAAAGAAATAGGTATATTGATTCAGATTTATTTTTTTAATTAGTTTTATATTGCATTTGTGAGGTTACATTTGTGACCAGTCATATTCTCATTTCAATCTTTGTCAAAGGACTAGATAAATATTTTACCCTTTTAAAATTGCAATTACAATCTTTGTCAGAAGTATGAGAAATCAGAATTTTAGTGTTTTCTATGAATTAGAGGACTTCTATATTGCTTTGACCTTTTTAATATTCTGTAATTTAATTGGAAGGACAGTCTACTTTTACCCATGATTGCCAGTCTTCCTCTTTAATAAACTTACTGACACAAAGCACCATTTTCAATGGCTGCTCCTTCCTTGTTCCATGAGTAGGAGCTTTTGGATTGGTTAAAACATTGCTTTTACCAACTAATATTTTTCCATTTTCTTTTGGTCAGTTGAGATTTAAAAATTTTGTGAGGCAGCTAGGTTCCATTACTTCACTTACATTTTGGATACGCAACAATGGAAGAATCACATTCCCAATGCAAGAATCACATTCCCAATGCAATTTCTTTGCCCCTTACTCAGCTTTAGTCTAAGACCATGAACAGAAAAACCCACAATATCATAGATACCTAATGTGTAATAAAAAAGAAAGAGAGAGGCATATGCTTATAGCTTACTTAACCTACGTTTATATGGTTGTTTTTTAATAAAATGTATTGGGGTGGCATTGGTTAATAACATTATATAACTTTTAAGTATACAATTCTATTATGCATCATCTGTATATTACATTGTGTGTTCACCACCCAAATCTAGTTTCCCTCCATCACCATATATTTGATCCCCTTTAGCATTTGAATCCTCTCCCTTCTCTTCTGATAACCACCATACTGTTTTGTGTATCTATGAGTTTGTCGCTTTTTATATCTCAAATATGAGTGAATTCATATGGTTCTTGTCCTTTTTCACCTGACTTATTTAGCTTAGCATGATACTTTCAAGGTCCATCCATGTTGTCACAAACAGCAATATTTCACATTTTTTATGGTCAAATAATATTCCATTGTACCACATCTTCCTTACCCAACCATTTATTCATTAAAGGACACTTAAATTGTTTCCATGCTTTAGCCAACATAAATAATGCTGCAATAAACATAGGGATACATATATCTTTACAAATAAATGTTTTCAACTTTTTCAGCTAGATATCTAGAGAAAAGATTGCTAGGTCATATGGTAGCTTTGTCTTAATTTTTTTTATGAATCTCCATACTTTTTTCCATAGAATATAAATTGGCTGTACCATACCCACCAGCAGTGTATGAGTATTCCTTAATTTCAACATGCTCTCCAACACTTATTTCTTGTCTCATTGAATATATGTTTTTAAACACTGGGCCCAGTTAAGCTACCTCTGTTATTTTGGATCATCTTTACTGGTTAAACATAGTATTGGTGGTCCTGAAAACATGGGAGGAAAAGAAGCTAGTAATTAGTCACCATTTTTGGTTTTTGTAACTTAAGCTCTGTTTGGATTCATCTAAGGAGGCAGAAACTAGTTTATAGAACTCATTCTGATTCCCCTCTTCATTTTTACTTTCTTGTTCTTTTTCATTTTAAAAATCTAAAAAAGAATTTCTGATTCTAAAAATTCTAAAACTTTATATTATAAATAGCTTGGTAAGAAGAGAAGAGGATCATTTCGGTTTTTATAACAGGTAGTTTTAGGATTAGAGAGATAGCAATAGATTTACTCTTCCCCTACTTCTCTGTTTTTATCATGAAGTGAATTTATTCCATTTTTGATATGATAAAAAATACCAGATAAAACTGATGATGTTATTAATTCATCAATGTACATTTGAAAAATACCTGACTTTGACTAGTTGCTCAATAAGTATCAGTTGAATGAAAGAGTCAGTGACTGAATATAATGATAATAAACACAAAATTCCGAGTAGGTCTTTTAATATAGATGAAGAATACAATTATTATGGAAGTCAGAAATTAGCAGATGTAGAGAGAAGCCCACAAAAACTTAATCTGTATAGATTTATTTTTCCTGATTCACAGTGGAGAGTCCATGATTCAGGTGTGCTGACTCACTGTTCAAACCTCTTCCTCCCCAGATCTTTTTTGGTTTCCTCACTGGGCTGTTAAAACGTAAAAAAGAAAACAAACAAACTCTAATTAATCTGTTTTGTAATTCAAACTTTAGCACAACTTTAGTAGTTTCTTACCCTAAAATTTTCAATATCTTCATTCAAGTAAGGATCAGGAATGAGATAAATTTTTATCTTGCCAAACTCTTTTGAAGGCTAAAATTCATAGGAAGCAGCATAATGGCAAAGATTTGAATCCTTGCTCTGACACCTCTGAGTTTCATGGCCTTTGGCAAATTGCTTCTTTGGAAGCTTCTTCGCAATTGTTATCTCTCTATTAAAACCTATCTTGTAAGGTCAGTAATTGGTTACTATTATTATCTCGATATCTTCCATCTTCATTAAAATTCTTTTTGCAATTCTAATGTTTTCACTACCTGCCTTTGTTTTGTTTTGTTTTTTAATTCTGTATAAAACACCTAGTGGAGCTGGCTGTCCAGTTGCCATGGGCAGTGTTCCATGACAAGTCTAGACATTACTGATGGTACTGTCATGGATGATATGAGACACCCTCGTGGAAACCAACCCATGCATAAGAGGGAATTTTTTTTCAAAGGTGAACGTCTCTTTAAATTGGGAGCCCAGGGTTTTGACTAGTTAGTGTTATTGAACAGGCACGAGAACGATGCAGAGTACTAAAAATCATTGAGATAATGTGTCATTGTAGAATCTGAGAACTGTATTAGGATCATGCCAGGTAGCACTAAAATGTGAAGAAGAACTAATAAAGAGTACATGAAAACATAAAAAAATAGTACATGAAACAGAGTGTCTCCAGGAATATTTTAGAGGAAAAAAAATGAAACATTTTTTTTATCAAGTTCAGGAATTCACACAGAAAAGATATATACAATTTAGCCAGTTGTTGAAAACTATTGTTAAAAGGATATCACGATATATACCTGTCTTTATTCAATATTTTATGGTGGAAATATACACCAAATTTAAAATAAAACAAACATTTAATCCAGTTCTATATAACCATACACAATAGCTGTGCCCTTATTGATAAAGTAACTCTCTAGTACCTTGAATTTTACTGTAACAGTCACAGTCATCTTTACAGTTGAAACAATGTGAATAATTCCTTCCAATTTATGTTTTGCAATAAAATACTTTAATATGCTTGATATCATAAAGTTCATAAGATGATTAAATTTAATACCAGTTTATACTAATTAGAGCTGAGTTGTAATGTGGATTCAAGGGCCTACATTTTTTTAATCCTCATAGGAGGACATGTTTTTGATTTTAGAGAGAAAGGAGAGAAAGAGAGAAAGAGAAACATTGATCAGTTGCCTCCCATATGTGCCCTGACAAGGGATCAAACCCACAACCTTTTGGTATATGGGAGGATGCTCCAACCCACTGGCCCATCTGGCCAGGGCTAGAGGGCCTACAATTTTTATCATTTCATTCAGTGTTCTTTTACCTACTTTCATCTTCCCTTTTATAAATGGTGAAAAGAAACAGATTAGGATGAAGTAATGTAATTAACTCTAGTAGCTTTTCCTTGACAAGTCCTGGATATTCTCACTATATTGAAGGATGTCAAAATCAGGACAGTTATATCGACAAGATTCAGGAGCGACTGTTAAATAGTTTCAATTCAATATCCCACATAACTGACTTTTAAAAATAATCATGGATAACCATAAGACATAGAGAGCTTCTGGAAATGGACCCAAATAATAAACAATCTAATGGAAAAAATGAGCAAAGGATAAGAGCAGATTTACAAGTTATAATAAACATAGGAAAAATCTTCAGTTTCACTAGTAATCTGAGAAATTAAAAATACTGAAGTAATAGTTTCTGATCCATCAAGTAGCAAAAATTTAAAATATAAATAATATCCAGATTTGATGAGGCTCAGGGGAAATAGGCCCTCTCATATATTTTATCAGCACTATCGATCAAAATGTTTAAATGTGGATGTGTAACAGTGGAAAATTATAACAGTGAGAAATTGTAACCCACTCCACAATTCTTTTGACATTGTTTCTGTAAATGCTGATTCTGACTAATACGTAGCTTGTAGATGAGCGGCATGTTGTATAAGAATCTTAGGAACTAGTTTCAAAAGATATAGACTCCACCTTCAAGCATCCCAACTCTGGGAGATTTGCTGACCTTAATGCATGGAGCCAGGATGACATGAACCCAGGATGATGCACAACGGACCATCATTTGCCTTATTGGAATGGACTGTGGTCATCTGCATGTAGAGAGCTTTTCAACTCCCTCCCTTGATCTCTTTGTTCTGTTCCCCTATCCCTCCTTATAAAAACCTCTGCCTCCACTGAGATGGGAAGATAGACTTCAAGGCAAGAGTCCATCAGATATTATAAACTACTTAGAAGGAGTTTTGGAAGGGACAATTAATTAATTATGTGTTAAGCCATCCTGTAGCCTACATATTAAACACCAAGGAGGCCAAAGCATCTTAGAAGTATTTTCAGTTTGTCATATTGTTATTTTACTAGTTCCCAAACTAATAAAAATGAAAAGAAAATAACCATAAAGTATTAGAACTACATTTGACATAATTAAAAAGCATAATCTATGGTGCCTATTCTATGTATCTATTCTTTCATGTTTTCAAAACAATGAGATTCATATCTAGTGTAATTTTAGTTTTATAATAACCTAATGGATTAGAAAACTAAAAATCTCCATGCCCCATTATATAGAAGAAAACCCTACTTTTCAATAAAATTCAAAATAGTGCTCTGCCCTGGCTGGGATGGCTGAGCTGGTTGGGTGTCATCTACAAAGCAAGGTTTTGCCGGTTCAATACCTGGTCAGGGCACCTGCCTGGGTTGCACATTTTGTCCCCAGTTCAGGTGCATACGGGAGGCGGCCAATTGATGTTTCTCCCTAGCATAGCTGTTTCTCTCCCTCTCTTTCTCCCTCCCTTCCCCTCGTTCTAAAAATAAATAAATCTTAAAAAATAAGATTTGTCATTCTCCTTCTTCTCATATTTTCTTTTAAATATAGAGAAAAAGGTAAAAGAAAATACACAGAAAAGAATATATGTCATTGATACATACATATCTTAATACATTTCTGAGCAATTCATTTGTGCCAAGCTATCTTCTAAGCTTTACTGTACTTAATCTTCAAAACATGCTGATCAGTTTGATTTAATTATTAGCTACAGTTTACAGATAAAAAGAGAAACAGAAAGGTATATTACTCTCTTAAGATTTCACAGTCACTAAATTGCAAAATTAGGATTCAGATTTGTCAGTGTGCTACCAGAGTTAATCCCGTGATCAATCTGATAGATGAACAAGGACTTAATTTTTTCTTGGACAAAAAGGAAGAATTATCAGGTGACAAGAAGCCATCTACGAAATAAAAATTAATCTGGTACAGACTTTCTAAACAGATGGAATGACACATGGAATGTAAGTCAAAAATAAACAAGTATTTTCTAGAAACATCAGTAACAAAAAATTGTGTCTGTCTGGAACAGAGAGCAAGTGGTATGAAGTCAAAGAGACCTTGGTTGGTGTTCAAATAATGACGACTTCTATAAAGAAAAGCACAACAGGATAAGAGGACAGAGTGATGGGGGAGTGCTAGGTGACACAAGGTGGTCAGGGAAAACTTCGAGGAGGAGAATTTTCAGCGGAGATGTGAGTGGCGGGTCATGTGAGGAGATGGAGGAAGAGGGTTCCCGGGGGGTAACGCAGCGAATGCAAAGACCCTGAGGCAGGAATGAGGCCGCCTGCGCCAGGACCAGCAGCGGGGGGAGGAAAGGGAAAAGGATGAAGATGTGAGGGACGGCCCCATCCATAGTGGGCCCTGTCAGCCATGGTGAGGAGCGAGGGTCTTTTCTTAAGTGCGCTAGGGGCCCCGGGTGGGCTTAGAGCAGGAGCGTGAAGTGACCGGGTGCAGGTGATAGAAAGACACTGACTGCTGTGTGCCAGGGCACTGAGGCGCTGGCTGCCCCCAGCGGATGACGCGGCAGTTAAGGGGACAGTTGGTCCTGGGAGTGGGGGAGGGGACATACAGACAAGAAAGAACACCCAGGCCCACCCGCCTCAGCAGCTTGTGGCCCTCAGGCCGGGCTGAGGACAGCACACTGGAATTTAAGGGTCACAGCACAAGATCCTTGCTCCTCCCTGATACACGCCCTTAAGGCCCGGGAAGGTCCTGACCACGTAAGAGGTTTCCTGAACCTGGGTTAGGGGAAAGGAAACACACGCCCTTGGGCACCCAGAAATGTCCCACTGTGAGCCTCAGTTAACCCACAGAAAACAGCTACTGCGTCTTCCTGCATTGACCGGCCCCTACGGTCCACCGCTGGAAATTAGATCCTCAGTGTCTCTCTCTGACCCTCGCTGTGACTGAGGCTGACTTGTGGTTACCAGCAGGGGCAGATGGTTCACAATTGCCAAACCTGAGGGAGAGAGACTCACACTTACCTACAGATCTAGGGAAATTAGAGATTCCCTGCACCCACACCGACACCCACACCACCACTGAATACATTTTTAAGGTGGAGTCCGGACATGTGCACTTTTAAAAGCTTCCCATAGCTACCAGTTTATGGGAAATAAAAGGGGCAGAGGAACATGTTAAATAAAACCATGGAATGCAATCAGCAAATTCCAAAATATAGCAAAAGGACAAACAACGTGATTATTATTTTTTTTACAAATAAATTGCAAAGAAGAACATTTCATCAAGATGGCAGAGTAGACAAACATTGTGCTCACCCCCCATGCACCCAGGACATCAAAATCACAATTAAACTACAGGATAACCTTTCTTAAGAATGGCTCAAGGCTCTGGCTGCTGTGGCTCAGTGAATTGAGCGTCGGCCTGTGAACCAGGTGTCACTGGTTTGATTCCCAGTCAGGGCACATGACTAGGTTCCACGTCAAGTCCCCAGTTGGGGGTGTGAGTGAGAGGCAACCACACAGTGATGTTTCTCTCCCTCTCTTTCTCCTTTCCCCTCTCTCTAAAAATAAATAAGTAAATAAATTATTTTTAAAAAATAAAAGAACAGCCCGAAGACTAGCTAAACAGAAGTCCTATAGAATTAGGGATATTCAGATGAAGCTACACTGATATTGGCAGGAGGATTGAAGATGTAGAAGGGACAGGCCTTACACTCACAATGTGGCAGTTAAAAATTGGTGGTGGGGGTTGCCGGGAAACAGCTGGAAGATGGGCGCACCCTGTCCGACTACAACATCCAGAAGGAGTCCACGCTGCACCTGGTCCTGCACTTGAGGGAAGGTTTCTAAGTTTCCCCTTTTAAGCTTTCAACACAGTTAATTGCACTTTCTTTCAATAAAGTTGTTGCATCCCCCCCCCCCCAAAAAAAAATGGTGGTAGAGGGATATCTTGGCTGCAGAGGTCCCCTCTTAAGGAGCAAAGGTTCTAGCCCCACTCTGTGCTCCTCATCCAGGGGTCCCAGTGCCAGGAAGAGAAATCCCCATAACTGTTGACTGCAAAAACTTGCAGGGATTGTAGCTGAGTGAAAGAGAGGACTGTCTGCTGGACTCCCAGGTATTCCTTTTAAGGCGATGGTGTACAGATTTACTCACTGACACACTTACTTGCTCTGAGTGCCAGTGTTGGGAAAGGAGCTTGAAAAACACCAGGGACCTACAGGAAGGAACTGCATTGTTTGGCTTCAGAGTAGGGCTGGAGGGGCAGCTTTCTCTCAGACAGAAGTGTGGGCAGAAGTCACTGTTTTTTCATTGACCCTCCTCCCACCTAGCTTGCACACCTGTCAATAATTTCTTTCAATGTAAATGGTTTAAATGCCCCAATCAGAAGACTAGTTTCCATCAATTTACAAATGGATAAAGAAAAGATGATACATATTTATAATGAAATATTACTAAGCCATAGATAGGAAAGAAATCTTGCCATTTTCCCCCACATGGATGGATGGAGCTAGAGGGTATTATGCTAAGTGACATAAGTCAGGCAGAGAAAGACAAGTACCATATAGTTCACTTATATTTGGAATCTAAAATAAAAAATAAATGAACAAACAAAACAGAAACAAACTCGAGATACAAAAAACTAAATGATGACATCCAGATGAAAGGGGAGGTTGAGGAGATGGTTGTAAAAAGTAAAGGGATTAAGAAGTAATTAAGAAAGTGTCAGTTATAAAATTAGACAAGGAGGTATAAAGTGAATCATATGGAATAGAGTTAATAACTGCATATGGTGTCAGATGGGTACTAGAGTTATGGGGAAGATCACTTTGTGAAATATATAAATGTCTAATTAGTATGTTGTACACAAGAAACTAATGTAATATTGTCGTCGTCGTCGTCGGCAGCCGTCCGTCTCGAGAGACAATGGTGTAGCTTCTTAAGAGTCTATCTGCACCACCGAGAATGGCTGTGCAGTCCGACTCGGGAGTGACACGGTATCTGTCTCCTCTCGTGTTGAATCGACATCTTGCAATGACGCTGGAGTGTCCTCTCCAGTGAAGCTGAAGCTACAGAGCCTGGGCAGGGTGATATGGAGGGTCTGCTGTTGCCCATGCAGCAGACCCCCCCTCTCTTCGCAGCTGAAGGGTCCAAGGGAAAGACGGAGTCAATACAGCTTGGCTTCAGGTGCGCCGCAGGAGTTGCGGTGTTGACTACAACGTCAAACCGCCTTAGGGACTCCGGCTCCGGATTTTCTGTCGGGGTTTACTCCCCTAGCCTTTCCCCTAAAGAGGAATGCCGCAAGGCAGCGGAGGTTTTTTGGAGTCAGAGTTTTCCTTCTCTGATGTACCCTGACTGGAAGATCGAACCAGCGACACTTAGCTCGCAGGCCGACGCTCAATCCACTGAGCCAAACCAGCCAGGGCAAAATGTAATATTGTATGTCAACTGTAATTAAAAATAAATAACTATTTTAAAGAACTGGAAAGGAAGAAAATAATAGCAAACTCAGATTAAGAGATATAACTACCAGACACAATGTGGGGTTTGCTCTCTACATTATAATTCAAATCAATTACTTAAAAACCAGGTAGTCAGGGAAATTTGAACATGATAGGTAACTTATGATATGACGGAAGTATTGACTCTTTGAGGTGCCATAATAGTATAGTGGTAAAATGATTTTTCTGTATTTATTTTTATTTTATTTGGTTATATGGACATATAAATTTCAGGTACACAGCATAATGATTCGATATTTGTATATATTGCAAAAAGTTCAGCACAGAGAGTCTGTAATGTTGGAAAATTACAATGGTGGGAAATTGCAATCCACCCCACAATTCCTTTGACGTTGTTCTATAAATGCTGACTCTGACTAATATGTAGTTTGTAGATGAAGATCATGTTTATATAGGAGTCCTAGGAACTATTGCCAAAAGATATAGACTGACATTCATGCATCCCAGCTCTGGAAGTTTTGCTGACCTTCATCCATGAACCCAGGATGATGTGAAGTCGACTAAACCAGGATGATGCACACTGGACCATCACTTGCCTTATTGGAATGAACTGTGCTAGTCTGCATATCAAGAACTTTTCAGCCCCTTTCCTTGAACTCTTTGTCCTGTTCCCTCTCCCTCCTTACAGAAAACTCTGTCTCTACTGAGATGGGGGAGATGGGCTTTGAGATATGAAGTCCCCTCATCTTCCCAGGATATGGGATTTGAGACATGAGCTTCTCCATTTTCCAGATGGCCAGCATTTGCAAATCAACCACTTCCCTTTACATGAGCACCTGCCGCTGGAGTATTGGCTTTCATAGCAGTAGGCAGCCAAAACTGCTTTCGATTGTACTACTTTAATCTAGCAATTTGGCCTTTAGAAGTTTATTCAACAGAAAAGCAATCACCTGTGTGTATAAGCATACCTGTACAAGGCTGGACATTGCGGCATTTTTAGCAATTTTATAGCCTCAGAAATAAACAGAGGAAACTACTTTTGGATGCCTATTACATTTATATAACATTGTGGAAAAAAAGAACACATTGAGAAAATTGAAAATTAAATCTCCATTCTTGTTTAGAATTTGAGAGATATGAAGTGTTATATAGAGAATTTTTTAAATTGCATTAAACATTTTCTAGTTCATTCAAATTTCATTTGCTGACTCCCAGGAGGCAAAAATTATTGTTGTTCAAAATTATTTCTGGGACACCTGGAATTTTTTTCTGTAAGTTCTACAAATATAGATTTACTTGTGTAAGGACCTTCTGCATTCTTCAGCTGTAACTAGTGAAAACATTTGCCTATTTCATCAAGAAAACTTTGTATCAGTCAGAAGATAACCTTTTTTTCTCTTCTTCTGGGTGAATAGAAAGGAATTAGTCAGAAACTCATCTGTATTTTTATTTAAGAAAGACTTATTCACATGGACACTCAGGTACATTTTGGGGTACACAGATGTCTTTACAACATTCTCTGTATAGATACTTAAAAAACTGTATATGTAACTGGCACAACCAGCACTATCCCTTAGCTACAAAAAGGATCCCATCTGCTGGTTTTCAAAGTTAACTTCTGTTCTTACCCCTATTTGTGAAAAATATTCAACATGTTCAGTATCTCTGGGGGCTTCCAATCCTATCCATAAATAGTCCAAGAAGAGGAGAGCGCTCCCTCAGCCTGAAGGTTCGAGTCCTGTTTTTAACTGCCTCTTGGAAAAGGTTGGAGAATGTTCCCAGTGTCCTGGGAGGTCCCTTATTTTTGACTACTATTACTTCCTTCTCCGACACCGAGTATCACCATTGACCCCCAAGTGGTTCTGCCCAGCTTGCAGTCATCTCCAACAACTATTGTGGGATAGAGAGACACTGCCAGCTCTGCTACAGACCGAGGAAGAGATTTTCAGGATGCGATAATAAGGGGTAGTCTTTGCTACAGGGCTTCCAGGTTGCAGTTTCACTGGAGGCTTATGTCCCGTGGGAAACTATAATACCTGCTCCTAGACAATACACAGATGGTTGATTGAGGGAAGATGCTCCTACCCACTAGATGTTGCCATGGTTTGACATAGTTCCTCACTATAACTCCCAATGGCTACTCTCAGCTGCCCATGATACTTCTCCTTCAGGTTCTTTTGCATGGCCACCTCTCCCAAGCACCAGTCTGTCCTCATTCTGTTCTACTCATATCTTCACTAGTTTCTTGTCATACTGTGATTGACCTTTTTTCCCTCTGGGGAACTCCGCGGCCAGATCACATGGGTAACACAGAAAAAGGAGTGGAAATACATAGTTCAGCCATCATCTCTAGACTGAATAACCCATGCCAGCCCCAGATGGAACTGCTTCTGGGTAGAGGCTGCAGCTGAAGGGTGGCACACAATGGGAGGGAGGGTAGAACCTGAAAGACTGCCGTCTCAAAGCTTTGTGAAGAGAGTTCTAGTTCTGTAGCAGTTAGGACTTGAATTCACATTTGGTGCACATTATTCCCTTGTTGCGGGGCAACTACTCAAGTGAATTTTTCAGTGACTCAAAATTAAAATACACTTGAGGAAGTATATCTACAGATTTTCTTAGTTCAGTCAAAGTTTGATTATCTAGTTCAACAACTTAAACTAAGAACACAGACATACTTAACTTCTACCCGTTAAAAAATTCCAGGTTTCACTGCTGTCTCCTACAACCCTTCAGCCAAGTAGGGAAGACAGAGAGAGCGACACATGTGTGTGCATGTGTGTGTGTGTCTGTGTGTTTGGGGGGATGATGATTGAACACTGGATCTGCTTATGCGAACGGGGAAGTAAAGAAGGATTCTCCAGGCATATCAGCTAAGACAAAGACCAGAATGAATATTCTACTATGTCAGGCTGTCTGAGGCAGAGGCCCAGAGGGTTTTGGATGGCTGCATGGGTGCCACTGTAACAAAATTAAAACTAGACACTAAAACTAAATTGCAGTATCTCTGTTATAATGTAGGGCCCATACATTTTAGCTAATTTGTCAGACAATCTGGTAACCAAAGGGAGAACACCTTATATTAGACTTGGCAGATTTAGTAGATATAAAGCAATATTTTTAAAGATAAGACTGTAAAATATATTGCATTGGATATGCTTATATACTAAAAAAATCTATTAATCATTTGTCTGAAATTCAGATTTAACCAAGTGTCCTGTATTTTTACCTGGTAAACCCAGCTTTATTACAAGTCCCTTCAAAAAGGAATTTTCATTGCATTTTAGATTAAGTAGATACACTCAACACTCATTTTCAACCACTTTTTATTTATTTATTTTTACTGACCTCTCCAAAGAATGTCAATTCCCTGAGGACAAGACTATCTTTATTCACTGCTCTATACCCAATACAGAGAAGAGTGTCAGCCACATATTAAAGTCCTGATAAATGTGAATGAACAGTAAATATAGTGCTCCTGTCAATCCATAAGAACAAACAAATACCCCAATCCAAGAATAAATGAACAAAGTCCATGAAAGGGTCATTAACATATAAAAATACAGTTTCCTTCACTAACAATCAAAAAGTGCAAGTTAGTTTAATGAAAAAATATTTCTATAGGTCCATAGCTGAGATTTTAAAGATTGAAAATATTCATCATTAACAAGATGTGAGGAATGTAAAATATTTTCAGTCCAATTTTTATGGCTCATTAATATTTCTTTGATCCAGAAAAATCCACCTGTAGAGTAAAAGATTTTCTTATTGAAATATTTGTATCATTTTTAAATATATAGATTTAAATTTTTTTACCACATTTATATAAAAGTGAAAAATAAACTATACTAATTCCATTTTACATAGAGACATAAAATATAAACGAAGATATAGAACATATAGAACTAGACATATAGATATTTTTGTGGTACACAAAAATAAAAATGCAAACGTCTCTGTGGTTTTTGCTAGAAGGTGGAAATTCATTTTCTACTTTAGATGTTTTTGAAATGTTTAAAACTTTATAATATCTAACATTCTATAATCAGTAAGAAAATAAAAAGACAAAGCTATAATCTTTAAAAGTACTTGTGACTCAGTTTTTGCATATCTGAAGCCTTCTCCACAGAGGGTCTATTAGTCTTTCTGCATTTTTTTGTACATTACTGAGATCTATATGCTGATATCCCTTTCACGTTGTTTGTCTGTGTTCCTAAGTAGAATAACTCTCTAACTTTTCCTTTTTCTGGAGCTGTGCTAGTCCAGTCCAGACCATACAGCCACACATCTGCCTCATAAAATGAGCTCCACTCCAATCTGGCCCCATGCTGTGCTCAACACACGATCTATTCTCTTGAACCCTTTTATACAAAGTGCCATCTTTTTCATGCCTTTCTGCCTTTGTTCGTGATCTTCCTGCTGCCTGGCAGTCCCTTTACTGTCTTCTTTCTTTTGGAAATTTCAGATTATCTTTTGAGACACATGTTAAATGTCCCCTCCAGTATAACGTCTCTTCCACCACTCCTGAGAGCTTTCTTTTTCCTCTGATCTCAACTCATTTTATATATAATGTTACTATCCAATAACACTTACCACACTGGAATGCAATTATTTTTCTGCCTGTTTGTCTCCCTGACCTGACTAGAGACTATTTCTCATTAGCTTGGCATGTCTAGCCCCTGTGCAGTGTCTGGTTCATCACAGTTTCTCAATTTCAATAGAGATAATTTTAATAATGCAAAGATACCCAGTCCCACCTGAGAGTTTATGAGTTAAAAGTAAAAGTTCACCACTTCCTTGCTCATCCCTTTGAATGATTATTTAATTTTCTAGATTGATAAGGTCAGCAGTTACTGTGTTATGACAAAGAGTGAAGTGGAACTTAATGTCATCTCTTCTCAGCCCTCCTGTTCCTTAAGACCCAGAGAGACAGAGGTTTTCCTGTCCCTGCTAAGATGTGATAAAATGTCCTTCATCCTTCAGTTCTGCCTTGTTACATTTAATCTTGCAGCTCCATCTGTTTATTCTTCTGGTTGCCCTTTTCCATAGGCAAGAACACTTCATGACTCTTGGTTCCCAGGCCAGTCTCAATGTCCCTTTAAACTTAGACCCAACCAAGAGCCAATGGGTATATAAATCCAGGTTGCTATAATGAAAAGTGTCATAATTAATACAGGAACTGAGCAATATCTTAGTTCTTACTGAAACTTTTGTTTCTTAAACCTTCATTGTCTTTACTGGTTGTCTTTTTGAATTTCTGTATGATTTGCCTCATTCTTGGCCTTAATCTTTTCACACCTGTAAAGCAGAGTCCCAGCCTGAATCTGAGGTTTAACTGTGCTGTATGTGGGACACTCAGAAGTGCCTTTGTCATCTTTGTGTTTATGAAAGAAGAATGAAGAGTAGTCTCATTACTCATCTAAGGAAAGTTATAAGGGTTGTGAAGGAAAACATGAGTTCTGATTGATATTTCGGTCCATACAAAACCTACACATTAACTTGTAATTGCCGTAGAAAGGATGGTCCTTGGCAGGAGAAAATATTTCATGTGGGTCTCTGTGAGACATGAGGCCAACATAAAAGCTGCTTTGTGCCTGGGACACCCCACGGCTTGCTGTGGCAGCCAAGGCTGTTGGAAGTGGAATGCCTGTTGTGTTTGCAGAATGGGGAGTGCTGGGAACCAGCGTTCTTGGCAGAGACACCAGCTCCACACAGCCGAACAAGTAGCTATAGGTTGCTTTCTATCTATTTATAGAAATATTTTAACCAAAATGATGCCTATGCATTGTGAAAATAATGGAAAATACAGGAAAAAAGTAATGAAGAAACCAACAGCCCCTTCTAATTCCATGATATAAATATAGCTATACACTTACATAATTAGCTTGATTTTATATATGATTTTTTTTCTTTGCTATTCAACTTAACATCATCGAACTACTTTTTCAAGATTTACCGTAAGTTTTGTCTTCTCTAAAAACTTACCCTGTGGGCCTCCCCACCTCCACACCACATATGGGCACTATAACTACCTTTCTCCCATAATCGTTCTAAGTACATTGTTCTATTAAAAAATATATAACAATTAAGCCAACTTAACAATTGGAAGTATTTTCAATACAAGTACCTAGCCCAGGGTCTGGTACATTTTCAACTTTCATTAATTAAGTTGAATAAATACATGAATAAGTAATCATAATTATTTTAGCCACTGGATAAATATCTCTTTGTAGACACTATATTAATAGGTTGATAATATTCTATCATATGGCTCTAACAAAGAATTCATTATTCTCCATTCATTGAAATACTGATGTTATATCAAATTATTACTATAAATAACACTAACAGGAGATTTTTTGTGTGTAAACTGACATCTTTCTACACTTTATTTCTGATTGTATAATAGGAGAGGAATTACTGGATTAATAGGCATAAAATTTATAACAGAATTGTTTCCCAAAAAGTCTGCTTCATTTTGTACTCCCAGCAATGTGTGATGAGCTTCAGTTTCACATCATCCCTGTCAATATTGTTTTATGGTTTTAAATGTATAACACAACATGTTTTATGCATATGTGTGTGATTATAATTTAATATATTTCTTCACATTTATATATGATGTTTTTAATTACATATACATACATACATATTAAATAAAATCACCACATCATTTAAATTCTTTTTTGACTGCATATTTAAGTTACTAAATTTTAGAAATGAGTGTTTATTTTCAAATCATATCAGTTTTGAAAATAGAAGTATTAAACATAGTCAAATATACATATGTGTATGTGTATATACTTGTGTGTGTGTATACATCATACTAAAGTCATCCCTCAGTATCCATGGGGGATTTGTTCCAGGATCCCTGTAAATATCTAATTTGTGGATGTTCAAATACCTTTTATAAAATTATGTAGTATTTGCATATAACCTATGCACATACTCCTATATAGTTTAAATCATTTCTAGATTACTTATAATACCTAATACAATGTAAACAGCATGTAAATAGTTGTTACACTATGTTCTTTAGAGAATAAAGACAAAAACTTTAGTCTTCTGTACATGTTCAGTAAAGACCCAGTTGCACATTATATGCACATACAAATAAATTGATGTACATAGTACAAGTTAGTACATGTCAGCAACAACACTACATTTTTTTCCAAATTTTTTGATCCACGGTTGGTTGCATCCACAGATACAGACCCAGTGAATACAAAGGGTGGACTGTATTAAGAATGTTGCTCAGTTCCTGATGTGTGCAAATATGAATAGTATGATTAACAAACCAGATAAAGATCAAGATATCATTAAGTTAATTATATCCAATCAACAAGATACCTGTTTTTATCCTGCTTCTCACCAGACTGTCAACCTACCATACAAGCCAATGCTTCTGATTGAGACTTCTACCACCATGTTTCGCCTGTGTTGGTTAATTTGTATGTTATTGTGATTTGTCAGCTCTTGAGAGCTTCTGAAGCATATTTTCCCTCTGCTGTTTAGAGAATATGCATGTTTTATCTTACTGTTTGATTGCCATGGTGGAAGTGTGTATCTGGAAGAGCAAGGGTTTTAATTTTATTTCATTTTATTTTCATTAGTGAAAATGAAACAATTTCAACAGAACATTGGGCATTAGTCTTTTCCTTAAAAGCTGTGGATTGTCATTAACTGACAAAATATTCTGCTGCCAAGATCTTGCAAGTATTGTATTTGTTGTCTGATGCCAAACATCCTCTTTAAATGCTAATGAACAAAGTATGGCATGCATTCTGTTCTTGATAGATTATGCCTATACCTTCTGTGGTCAACAGAAGGGGAATTCCCAGCCCATATGATTTCCATTCTGGCACACTCATCTCCTTAGTGCTTACAAGCCGGTTAGCATTTAGATATATTATTCAATCTTATTCTTACAATGAAGAGAACAGCCACAGTTTAGTTGCATCTACTAAACCCAAAGAAGCAATGCTTTGAAGGAACTTTCCCTTCTATTTTTTTACCCCACTGAGGTGAATCGAGTAAAGGTTTAATTTCACATCTAAACTTCCTCTGGCTAAACCCAAGTAGCCAAATTACAGAAAGTTTTGAACGCACTTCCAACTAGCGTAACCTTCCTCCCACAGTCATTTGGGACCTATTAAAGAATCTGAAGACATTGTGGTGACATGATTTGGTGAAAGTTTGGGGGGAAGGGAGGACAGTGAAAAGAGTGTGATACCGATGTAAATAATAGGCTGTTGAAATTGTTCAGGCTTGTATGAAAATAGTATGATGCTCATTCATTAATGAGGAAAGAGTCTGAGAAATATACAATGAGGCAGAGTGGCCCATAGGCTTCAGGGCCAGGTTTTTTGACACTTAATCGGGGTTTTAGCTTCTATTTCTATGATAATATTATAAACAAATCTCTTCAAATCTGTGTTTTTATCAGATTTATCACCTGTAAAGTAGCCATAATATTAGGACATAAGATTTAAAACTATTACAAAGGTAACATGAAATAGTGGACTAAGTCTTCTAATGTAACACCTGGTATGTGGTATATGTTTAAAATCTGTATTAATTTTCTCTTGTCACATGACAAATTACCACAAATTTAGCAACTCACGATACATATTTATATATATATATATATATATATATATATATATATATATATATATATATATATATAAGGCATGTCCAGAAGAAGTCCAGCCATTGTTAATATAACAAGAATGGTTTGTGCGACATTGATGTAACCTGGCAGCCAAGGAGAGTGGACTGGAATGCACATGCGTGAATGATGGTGACTTCATTGTACTAGCCAGTGGGGGTGATAGATGCTGTTGAATGAGCATGTGGACTATGTGGCCGTCACATTCAAAATGAGCACGTAGAGCAATGGATCTGCATCAAATTTTGTGGTAAGCTTGAATATTCCTCTGCAGAAACGATTTGGATGATTCAGAAAGCTGCAGCTGTAGGCAACTGCTGATTGACAGCTTCATCACAACAATGTGTCCACTCATGCTTCATGTCTCGTGCAGAGTGTTTTGATGAAATATCAAATCACCAAGTGACTCAGCACCCCTTAAGCCCAGATTTGCTGCCCTGTGACTTCTGGCTTTTCCTAAAACTGATGTCACCTTTGCAAGGGAAGAGATTTCAGATCATCGAAGAGATTCAGGAAAATTTAATTGGGCAGCTGATGGCAATTGGGAGAACTGTGTGAAGTCCCAGGGTGCCTACTTTGAAGGGGACTGAGGCATCATTGTCCTATGCACAATGTTTATTATATCTTGTATTTTCTTCAATAAATGTCTCTTTTTCATATTACATAGGTGGATACCTTCTGGATAGACATCTCTCTCTCTCTCTCTCTCTCTCTCTCTCTCTCTCTCTCTCTCTCTCTCTCTGTGTGTGTGTTAAAAGACACAGAAATCCAACTTAAACTAGATTAAACAAAGTAACATTTCAAAAGGGAGGATTCATTGGAAGTATTCTGGAATTTTCACAAGATCCGATAAAGAACTGCAGGGATCTAGGGAGCCCCAGTGATCTTAAGAACCTGAACAGGAGTTATTTCTGGAGAGATAATGTCTCAGCATACAAGGAGACTCAGTTTCCTTATGTGCCAGCTTTGCAGTTTTCTTGGCATTAGATTTATATTCTCATTGAAACCTGGGAATTACAACCTTGTACTTTCTCTATGAAGGATACAGACTCTTACCCACTCTCTTAAGAAGAAACATATTTGAAAAAGACTCCCACTGGTTTGTGGTAGATTATGTAACTACTCAGAGGTCAATAACTTTGATCAAGTCAATGGATTTAGCCAAGGTCATATACCCAAGCTCAAGGCTGGGGTTGGGGGAGGAGAAATGTACTAATTCTCATAAAATGGGTTGGGAAGATGTGAATCTGGTAGAGTGATATGTTTTCCCCCAATCAAATATTACATTATCAAACATAAAGTTGAAAGAATACACAGTAAACACTCATATACCCATCTTCTAAATTTTATTAATTGTTAAAATGCTACTATTTGTTTTATCACATATCACTTTATTTTTGACCCAATTAAAATATGTTGCAGACATCACTATATATCACTCGAAACACTGCATCATGGCTATCATTAATTAGAGTTTGGTAGATTGAGTTTGAAGTTAAACATCAAAGCATAAGCTATCAGTCCATTGGATAAATATAAATGGATAAACCTTACTAAATAATAATTTCTCATTAACTTGGCTACTATCCTAATCTAAATGACAAAAGTTAAGGTTTAATTTTGGTATTTTATTAAAATGGAGATTTTGTTTAAATGCAGTAAATATGTTCAAATACTATTACGAACAAAGGGAAAACTAATATCATAAGCCTTCACTACTCATTGAAATGCTAGTTTAATGCACGTATTTGTTTAAGTAAGAAACTTTAGAGTCATATACCTCCCCTTACCCCCTTAACGCCTATTAATACAGTTGTTTGCCAGTCGACCAGCTTATTCAGTTCTCTACCCACCATATTCCTCTGCTCCCCTACCCTGTCCCTACGGTCTTCACCTTTTCCAACTCTGTTGAGTTCTATCTCTCTCTTCTCACCTTGTTCTCTGTCTTGTGTAACTCCTTTCACTAACAAATCTTTATAATACCACCAGAGTTATCTTTCTAAACACAGGTCTTAATATGGTGAACAAAACCCAGTAATGACCAGTTATTTTGTAAATATTCTCTTTAATTTCCTAAACAACTGTAGAGAATATTTGTATCATTTACATTGTAGCTATTGCGAATTGGTTGCTTTAAATATCTGTTGATATTGAATATTTCTAGTAAACAAATACTCTGAGTTGGCCCTGGGTCAGGCTGGTGTTACTACATATCTTAGAGTGTTATTAGGGAATGATGACCTCATATAACTGAGAAACTATTAAATGTGCTTAAACCCATATTGGGATGGAAAGTGTGTTATAATGGTCCTGTTATATTTAATTCAAAACTGATGAAAAAGTCAATTGGTATACAAATGACAATAGAAAATGTATTCCTACTGTAATTCTATGCCCAGTTTACATATATGTGAAAATAGGCCATTATAAAACATTATACATACATAAAGCTAAGAAGGTCAAGAAATTTTTTGAAAGCATCTATACTTTTATAAAAAGACACTTTTTAAAAATTGTAGCAAAATACACAAAATTTACCTTCTTAAGCATATATAAGTGTACAGTTCACCAGTGTTAAATACATTCACACTATTACACAACCAATCTCCAGAATTCTTTTCATCTTGCAAAACTAAAATGCCATACCTATTAAACAACTCCCTATTGCCTCTTTCCCCAGTCCCTGGCAACCACCATTCTAAAAAATATCTTTTATATATACATATATATGTGTGTGTGTGTGTGTGTGTGTGTGTGTATGTGTGTGTGTGTGTGTGTATACACACACTTTTAAAATTAGACTTAATTCTGTACTTATACACTAGAGTGTCCTATTTAGAGAGCATGTTCATAAAATGGTCACTGTTAAATAGGATTACTTTTATTTAGGTACAAGTAAATATATTAACCTCTAACAAAGTAATAGGCAAGCTTTGCAAATTTAAAACACAAATTTTGAATTTTGTATAGGAGAACTTGAATTAGCATAGACTTAATGATACATTGTTTTTCATTTTCATGAGCCAAATGTTTTCATTTTTCCATACCTCTTGGTTTTCATGAACTTTGCACTTACAGACTTATTTTTAAACAAAGTTCACCAAATGTACTGGTCAAGATTATATATATTATAACATGTACAATTCCTAGAGCATTATAATAAAAATTTTGGTCATTTGAAATGCCATTTAGATATTAGAAGTTATTTAGATGTATTTGAAAAATGTTTATATGCTCCCAAAGAATCTGTTATTATGAGTTTTCCCATGACTCTCTCTAATTATCTATCTTTCCTAATATACCTTACAATAAAATTCAATTTTCGTAATTTCAACAAGACATTACACTGTATTAGGGAAATAGAAATTCTTTGTATGTTCACAAATGAGAGGAAAAAAACTTATAATTTAAAAAATCAATTGATATGGATTTCTCTGACAATCAAAGGCATAATATGAATATTGCCTATTTTTTATTTGTTTTAACATTTTATTTATTTTTTAGAGATCAGGGGAGGGAGGGAGAAAAAGAGGGAGATAAACACTGATATGTGCAAGAAATATTGATCAATTGCCTCTCATTTGTCCCCAAGCAGGGACCTGGCCAGCAGCTCAGGCATGTACCCTGATCAGGAATCGAACTTGCAACCTTTGGGTTCTCAGGCTGGCACTCAACCCATTGAGGCACACCATCCAGGGTGAATACTATATTATCTAAACGTGAGGGTGTTATAACCACTGTTACCAAGGACATAACATGTCTTGGAAACAACAGGGGTTTTTAAGTCAGAAAAACCATGGCCTTGCAATAATAAAATTCATAAACTGGTACAAGTAATTTACTCCTCTGAACCTGTTTTTATGTTAAAAATGGAGTCAATCATACCTACTGAACAGGGCTGTTAAAAAGATTTAAAATTTCAGTGTAACTAAAACACCACACATACAAGCACATAGAACTTTCACACACAAAAAAATATTAGTTCTCCCCCTTGGTTTTCTGTGAAAAAAAAAAAAAAATCAAAGGCAGTAGTTTCTTTTAAAAGGGCTAATGATTGTGTATGTCCAAAGGCAAAATACAGATAGATTTAGAACTTGGTGCATATAAAAGTCAAACATAGACTCTAGAATGTGTTTTGACACCAACAAGTTCTGTCACCATGACCTTATGCCCCTGACTGTTAAACCTTATATACTCATCTTTCCATTTCAGTTACTGGAATAACACAAAAAGAAGGAAGAGGGCTAGGATAACAAAATCTTACCAGAGCTACTGTGAACCAAGATGGCACTGAATCTGACCTCCAGGAGGCCCTGAACTTCATCATACCCAACCTGTAAGACATCAGCCTGCTGACACAGGGCTGGCGCCATGACAGATCCAATTTGGGCCATAAGGAAAGAAAGGGGATGGTGCCCCAACACTGGGAAAAGCCCCACTCATTCCTTGAAAACTAATGCATATGCCTACCCCTAATTATGTTGCCCTCATAATCTGCCCCAGGCTTTTCTAGAATGAGAAGATAATCTGTAAATTTAACTCCTGCTTCCCACTTCTTCATTCCTGGCCACTGAACAGTTCAGCTTTGGTTTTGTTTTTGACTCAGAGACACTGAGTGGAGAAAAAACCCTGAGAAGATCCAAGGGTCCTTCTGGGATCGGGTCCCCACAGTAGGGGTCAAGACTATCTAAACTAGTAACAGTATACAAAGTAGAGAAGCTAGAAGGACAGAGACGTGGGTTCCAGACGTATGTCTCTATGCGTTAGATTTGTAACAGAGAAAAATGGAACATTTCACAGCCTATGGGCTTTTTCAACTATAACATAATAAAATGAAGGTTTTGGGAATGAGGCTCCTTTTCCAGCACTAAAAATTAAAATTTTCATTTTTGTCTTTTGTCAGAAGAAATTCTGGAAAACCTAAATAACTGGAAAAGTGTCTTTTTGTTTTTTCTTAGAGAATGATAGAAGATTGTTTTTGTGTGTTTGTGTTCGTTTTCTTTTTTAATAGGCTTAAATCAAATGATAACGTTCCTCCTTACTTTACAAGTGTTCTCCTCATTTGTTCTCCAGGCTCTTTAATTCAGTTTTTAATATCCCAAATTCACTAAAGCATTGTTTTTTGTACCTCTACAAAGATTATGGCAAAGCTGATTTTTAAAAAGGGTACAAATTCTACATATGGTATTGTTTCAATTAATTCCTCTCCCAAATGTTGTTTTTTACAGCTTGCTTGTTAAAACATGGGACAGAGTATACATTTTAAGGCACAAACTTCTCCACAGACTTCTATATGTATATTGAATGAGGTTAAGTATTGGATGGTAATCAGTATGTTTATAAGCATTATTTCTGTATTGAAAAAAAGGTTAATTTGAAAGTCATTCCTCCATTCAAGAAGAACAATTTTCTCTAGTCTTCTGACTATTTATAGAAAGACCTTTACATGTGCAAACTAATTAATAAATGGGATCAATTTCAAGGTATTTTTTCTGGTTCATCACCACTTAATCATTCAATTTAAAAAACATTTTAAAGGCCAAGTCTAAAATAGATTTGCACCCATGCCCCCAGTGTGAATTTTTTATTCTTTACAACATGCAGGAGATACTGTATAATGACCTTTTCTCTGTTTGGAACAGGGATTAGAATAATACATTTGACCCTTTACAGTCACCTGGGAGAGATCTTAGTCTCCATGTTCAATAAACTGAAATATGTCTCAAGTGTCTCAAGGTTAAGGCCATGACTTTAAACTATTTAACACAGAGTATCATACTAACTCACTTAGATTCCCTGGCTTTTAAAAAAAGTTATTAGATTGAATTTTCTATATTTTATCAGAACAATTTTTTCCTTCATACAAATAAAGCAAATATTTTACATTGCAAATAAAGCAAGTTAACCTAGATGCATTGTGCATTATAATAAAATTTATAGCTGCATAAATAGCAGTGTAAACTTACAGAAAGACTAGTAATTATAGTGCCATTGATGGTCTTTGTTGCTTTAATTCTGAGGCAGCCAGAATGATTAAACTGAATCTTAATCGACTTCTCCATTAAAAATGCTGGCAGAGAAGCTCCTTTAACCTTTCCCATTGATTGAACACAACAATCACCATTCAATTATAATGCAAAAGGACATTTGTTATAATGTAGAAAAGATGCATGAGCCATTTCCTTTTACTCAAGACAATCAATGAGATGACTCCTACTTCTACAAAGGTGAGAATGCTCTACCTGGTAGTCAGATAAAGTCAAAACCAAACCAAACATAAACCTCCCTGCTGCACATAGGAACAGGAGGTTACTGATGAAACAAACCTGGAACAGATTCATTAAGAAGAAATATATTTTCTATTACTATTTACAATAGCCACATCTATCTGTTTTTCTTCCTAGGGTTTCAAAGTACTTAAATTGCCATGATCAAAGTTTTAATGGTGAGTTAATGAGCATGCTTACCGGGCCTTTTATATGTGTTCAGTCCCTGCTTAACAATACAAATCAAGACAATACTGTTACGGAAACCCTGGTTATGCTGTTCTGGAACAGCTGTGGAGTTCAATTGCCTGCTGCCAAGAAGCATGACTTTCAATGCAAGAGTTTCGTGAAAAAGGAAAGCGGTTGTTTATTTAAAGGTTATATGGATTAAGAATAATGGCAGATTTCTGCTAAGCCCCACTCCCTTTAAAACACCCAAGAACACACAATCTTGCCTCCCTTTGCCAAATCCAGGCCAGTTTCAGAATATGGCAGTCAGAGGTACTGTCTTTCAGAAAAAGCAGAAGTCTGCCGCTCAGCATTCCCGGTCACAGTTCAGCATTCCAGGCAACTCCCACTAATCTGTGCTTGGTTAGGCAGGTCCCCGCAATTTCAAGCTCCATCAGTCATGCTGCGGTGTTCTCCAGGCCGGTTTCCAGTGGGTCTCCTCTTTCTTACTCCAGCTCTTACTCCAAAACCGTGTCTTACTCCAAACCATATGCACTTCCTTACACATCAGACCTCACGGCGGACTGGGGTGCCCTTCTACACCCTTTCAAACCTTAGCGCTGTTACCTCCCTACCCCAGGCCGCATGATGGAGTCCCGACTGCCAGCCGGCATGGCCTCTACCTTACATTCCAGCCCTCATGGTGGACCACTTTACTACAAACTGGGCTGCTTGCTGCTTCCTCTCTCAGGCCTCATGGCCGCATCCCCCTACTTCATAGCTCCTTTCTCACAGCTCTCCTCCCTCTCTCTGTCTGTCCTTTAAATGCCGACCTGACCCGGAGCTTCCTAGTATCCTTATATCCAGCTCCTCCTACAATATGCTACTTTTGCCAGCGCCCCCGTGTCTTTTGGCTGCCACCTTTACCTAGGGCAACTGTTCTCAGTCATGTGCTGGCCTCCGCTTCCCCTGGCTATGTCACGAGTCAGGATATGCCCTTAAAGTCATGTCCACATTTTGTCCAGGGTAGTAGCACAACTATTAATTTGCCTTTTATAATGCAAAGTATCTTGGGCCATATCATTCACTCTCCCTTCCCCCAACCATGGGCTTGTGGGGAAAAATAATGGGCTTGTGGAGAAAATATTCTATTTTTAGGGCTCCTGTTCTTCACCCCATTATAATACCAGTAATTCAAGTAACTGAATTTTAGACTAGTAAGGAGCCTTCAAAATTAACTAATTTTTTAAAGGTCAGATGGCTACTGGACTAGGATTGTGTATTCAACATTTGTTGTATTTGTCACTTCTGAAATATGGTTCATTTTCAGTTATGTTTCTTACCTGATTCCACACTTGTATACAAGACTCAGGTAATGTACTGATGTCATATAACCTACAACATGTAACTGTTACAGAAACAGGGGTGTTCAAAAAAGCCCCGGAGTTTGCGGCTGGGGGATGGGGAAAAGGAAGCAGCTTTTAGAATGCCTCCACATGCCTGAGGCTGGTGGCTAGCGTCTTTTTTTTTTTAATGCAAAATGGCTTTAATGCATCCAAAGCCTCAGGTAGATGGGAGGGGACTTGGACCAGAGGATGGTATGGAGAAAACACACAGATCCTGCGTGAGGTTCTGTGAATGGTCAGAACTGGTTACCACACCCACTGCATCAGAAGATGTAGTCAGGGATTTGAAAATAAGCGGCAGACATTTTAGCCAGGCGGATTGTGTGGATTTAACTAAGGCTGAGGCGGACTGTGTGGATTTGACTGAGGCTGAGGCTGACTGTGTGGATTTGACTGGGAACAGACTAGCCATGTGGATTACAAAAGGACTAACTATACAGTTTACAAGGAGGCTGAGAATCCATGAGGTTCTGGATTAAAAGCTGGTGGACCCCATAACACAGACGAGGTCTCCCCAATCAGAATTGAATGATTGGCAGCTACTGGTAAAGCTGAACTGTGTTTGGAAAGTAGGGAAACGGTTTCTCTAACTTTACTAAAACTAGCCTGGTTTGGTAGGGGGAGGCAAGGATATGTGTTTATGGGTGTTTTAAAGAGCATAAGACTTAACAACAGAAATCCGCAAATAACTAAATCTATATAACTGTTACATAAACTATTCTTTTTCTTTTCACCAAACTCTGGTATTAAGAGTTATGATTTTGGCAGCCGGCAATCGGGCCCCTAACTAAAGAGCCCGTGGGTTTGTTTTCAATTGGAGCAGCCTGGGGGTTCTGTAACCTAACTAACTATGCAAGCATAGCTGTGCTACTCCATCTACATAGTGGTACTAGGTTAAAGATGGCCATGGTTTTTTTTGCTATTTCTCTCATTGAGCGGTGGAGCATAATTCCCCTCCCCTTAAATCTAGGCTAACTCAATGACTTGACCAATAAAATGTGGTACAAGGAACATTCTGGAACATCAAATGCTAGGTCATAATATTGGCAGCAAAATGGCACCAGGTGTTACAGCAGTGGAGTCAGACTGAACCTTGGTTCAGCAACCTTGGAACCTGAGTCCTAGCTAGGAAGAATTTGGAGCCAAGACTCAAACAATAAGAGAAAGCTTATTTAGAAAGTCACAGAGGTAGAAGAAGTGAGCATAGAAGAAATGGGCTCAGGAAAGAAGTTAACAGACAAAAGAACAGCCCTGGGAGTTTAGGAGAAAGAGAGCAAAGTACATTTGAAAAGAAGATTCGAGCAGATGTGCTCTAGAGTGAGAACACTCTTGAGGGGTTTTACTAAGAGGTCTCAGGGGAGTATCTCAATAGAATATTCATCAGCTTTTCAAGTGTTGTCCCCACAGTCTTCACTGTCTGGTTAGCTCCAGGGAAAGGGGTCATTAGTCAATGCAGCTGGTCCTAATGTCAGTCGTGGTATCACTTGTCTAGTTTTGCTGCTTTTCTGGGTCTGGAGTAGAAACACAACTGAGGCCTAGATGTGGGTCAGAACCTCACTGTCCTGGGGCTTAATGCTTAAGGGCCATTCTCTGCATCCCTTGTTCATTCCCCCTCTAAGGGGGTCTAACCTGCATGACTAGCAACATGACCAGTGATATGAAAGGTTAGGGGGTTAGGGGGTCTAAACCACATGACCAGCAAATATGCTAGGGGAAGAAATGTTACCCTGGGGGAACAGCCTTTGTTTTCCCAGTTTTTTCCATTGTTAGGTACCTGAAGTTTTCTACCCTGGTGACCATTTGTACCTGGCCTGTCTGCTTTGTTCCACTCATGCCTGTATGGCTACCTACTCGGATAAGAAGTATTGCAATTTTTCTCCATGTTTATTGGAACACTTGTTCTGGGGAAAGTTAATTGCCATATAAGAAGTGTGACCACCCAGAGATTATTATTCATGGAAAAAAAAAAAAAAAAGGTGAAACCTTTGGGAGAGAGAGAATCCATATGGAGAGAGAGAAGCCCAAACATTTCAACTGTTCAAGCTATTCTAGACCAGGAACAAGATGTGAATGAAGGAGATATCTTAGACATGATGCATGATGTGGAGAAGCACAAAAGAGCTAGCTGACGTCAGAATTAAAGCCTGAGACATGCGGCTCCAGTCAAGTAACACTACTGACCAAAGTGGCCTTAAAGTCTTCTCAGCTTGATGAAACTTAGACAGGTTTCTTCCTAACTAAGCCCTTTTCTTAGAGCCTTTACTTTATAAAACTTACAATTGTAAATTCTCTGTCTGTTTCTTCAAGACGTACCTCTCCAAGCCTCTTGCCAATTCCAGAATTCCTTTCTCAAGAACTGAGCAGCTATCCTTCTGAAATTTGAGTATGGAAAATGGTAGACTTCCTATCTTCCAGTCTCTGTAAGAGCGTAACTGCCTAAAGTAGCAAGCAAAGAAGGCTTGATTATATTGACCAACCTCCCTTTCAAGGTTATCCAGCATTTAACATTTTTAATTTATTTATTTTTAGAGTGAGGTGAAGGGAAGAAGAATGAGAGGGAGAGAAACATTGATGTGAGAGAGAAACATTGATCATTTTCCTCTCGTATGTGCCCTAGTTGGGGGACCGAACCAGCAACCCAGGCATGTGCTCTGACTGGAATTGAACCCATGTCCTTTTGCTTTGTGGGACGATGCCCAGCCAACTTAGCCACACAGATCAGAGCTACCCAGCATTTTTGTTAGCTCACCCAGCATTTTAAAATCCTCCCATCTTTGGTTTTAGTGGAGTTGAGGTTAGTTTCTCTTCTTCATTGCAATAGTCTTAAATGAAGTCCTCCTTGCCTGTTTAATTCTGTCTGATTCAATTTTTCTCTGACACAGCCAACCCAGTCATTTTTTTTGTCCCCATTTGAGGCCCTAGTGATCAAGGAGTAGGGAATTAGTCATTCCCACAGTGCCTTTCCCTAATTCAAGATCCACAAAAAAATCATATGCACCATAAAATGAGTGCTATTTTATGCCATTCAAATTTTAACATAATTTGTTATACAACAGCAGATAACTAGAAATTCTTTTCCTCTTTTTCTCTCTACAGATAGATGTATATTTAGCTATAGATAGTTACATAATATATAACAAGTGAAGTTCACGAGCCTTGATTTCTAACTGCATTCAGCGGGAGCTAGAAATATAAAGTTTATGCTGCTACTTTACTTCAGAGCATGCACTAGGTGTCCAGTGCATTTTATTACTTAGGAAAACACACACAACTCCTTACTCTGAGTACTTTCAATATATGTCAAATCACTAAAACTAAAAGATTATTAGATGCATAATAATTTCGTGTGTACTTAAACAATTGTTTATAGGTAGTCAGCCCCATAACCTCAGATTGCCTCTTAAGAAGTCACCTTGAATGTACAACTGATAGCAATTAGGATGTTTTAAAGTAAATAAGTTATAATTTATTGAAATAATCAAAGAACATGGACACACAAGGTGGAAAAAAATAACCAATCTTTCCTCTAAAGAAGATCTGGGTTTGCTGGATTTGAAACAACAGTCTTTACAAATTAAGAGCAACCAAGTTTCAAATTTTCGGTTCAAGGCAGTAAGTAATAAAACTTTCAAGGAAGACATAACTGATTAAATTGAAAACATCCTACAGTATTTCAAAATTAACATATATTTTTTTGAGAAAGGAATATCATTTTTTTTATTGAAGGAAAACCTAGAATGTTGTTGCTTAATAAAACACCAGCATAATTTTACTTCTGAGAAACTTGTTATGTGTAGAGTCAGTCCATGTTTTTTGACAAAGACCTTCTGGAGAGTATATCTAGAGGTCTCTTTAATGTCTCAATCCGTTATCTTACTTGTAAGGGGGACAAAGTCATGTTCCACAGTTTTGAGTATAAGATTAAAGTATTTCTTCTCAGGACACCTTTGCTGAATCAGCTTGCTTTCTATTAAAAATTATAACATTTCATGTATAAATCTCTAAAGTGTGGCTTTTATTGGTTTACTTATTTTTTATATACTACATATTTATACTATACATCATCAGTAATTCTCAAAGTCATAAAGTAAAAACTGCTGTTTTATTTTGTTTTCTGAATATATGTTGACTACAGAATACATATACTCCACATATCACTTTTGAGAGAGGAGGTTATTATAAATAGAATACTCCAAATCCTGCTATTATGGTGGGCCACAGCTCTAAAATGGTTGAGAATGGTCAGTGTTTGCAGAAGGATTAGTTTAGCTGAAGCACACTGGAGAGATTGTGTACTTCATCAGACACAGAGTGGATTTGGAACAACTCAGGGCAGGCACTGGGCACTGAGACTTCATGGCAGTGCTTTACAGTGAGTGGGAGGTGAACTGATAACTTCTTTCCTGTGGGCTTAAAGATATGCCTCCAAGCTTAGGAAACAGAGAAAGCTTTGTCTAGTGTAATAGGTTCTGATTGTATCACTTGTGGTACAGAAATCTTTGATGGGTGATTGCTCCAAGAATTAAAGTCCTTCCAAAGTCAACCTACTTGCTTCACTTTCCCCTCTGGTGGCTATGACTGTACAGATGGGCCATGTAGTGACACGGTTGTACCTTTGGCCTGCCACTATTACTTAGTTTTTCTTTTTTCTTTTTTCTTTTAAAATTGATTGATTTGAGAGAGAGAGAGAGAGAGAGAGAGTAACATCAATTAGTTGTTCCACTTATTTATGCATTCATTGGTTGATTTTTGTATGCTCTGACCAGGATTGAACCCACAACTTTGGCATATCAGGACAATGCTCTAACCAACTGAATAACCTGGTCTGGGCTTACTTAATTTTGTATATATTGTGAAATTTGTAAATTCTGGTTGCCAACTCACCATGTGCTTTTTTTAATTAGAGAATGACAGGGATTTGGATTAGGCTTAAAAATAACTCTTTTATTATCAAGTAAAAAGATTGTTTTGAAAATATATTGGAATCTCTTTCTCTGAAGGGTTTTATCTAGGGTTAGTTTACCACTTTCCTAAGGGAGTTTAAGTGACTCAGAGAAACAGGAATTTCATCACTTTCTACAGTTACATAAAAATAAATTTGAGCCAGACAAAAGTGTTTCTTGAACTCTAATTGGCACTAGGAAGCTGGTATTCAAGCTTCAGAATCAAATTTCTGGCACTTGCTACTAACTTCAAGATAATACCTTTAGCAAGTACTTATAATTTCAAGTATATTGTTTTGCTTTGGTTCATATTGTCACTTTTCCAAAAATCAAATTTCCTTATATGTTAGTCTAATTTCTTGATATGTTAGTTATATTTAGAAGTTCTGCAGTCCTGGGTCTAAGAGGATATTGACTAAGTTACTTCATGCATTTACACATTCATTTATTAAACTAACATTTATTATGTCAGAAAGGGCTAGGTCTCAGAATAGCATTTAATCACCAGACGAAGGAGGGTTGAGTATAAAAGAAGAATATCAAATGATCAAGGAAAGAAACCTATTCTGGAGATCAGAAAGGTTTCTTAGGAAAAGTTTCTTAGGGAATGAGAAGGGAATTCGTGAGATGAAAAGATAGGAGTGTGCTGACTGAGTTGCTGGGTTCAAGGGAGAGAGTCCATGGAGGGACAATGAAAGACTAAATCCAAGCAAGTTCTGTTTGTTTTCTTTTTAAGTGAATGAAGAAAATTTATATATTTTCAATTCCATAGTAGAGATTATTCATACAGGAATTAATGTTTTCTAGAAAATGATAAAGAAGTTCTCCATAAGTCCATCTGAGCTGTTATAGGGACACAGAGAAGTAGCAGGTTTACACTCCCATCACCCACGGAATTCTGGGTAGGCACCAGACACTTTTCAGAGTCAGAGCCAACCTCTTACATTGTTTGATTAAGGAAGCTCTGCTCACTTGTCACCTAATCAGAAACTAGAGTATGACATAGGACACAGAGGAACCTTAGTCAGATACCCTGCTGCCAGCTCAGCGTTTGGGTGTGAGGGGACTCCACCCCCACCTCCTGGCTTGACCAGACACCTGGCAGTCTAACCTTGTGTTTGCAGCTATAAGAAGAGGCAAGGCAGGGGCAGGAGTCATGTTTCTTTTCATGATTTTAAGCAGCTACCCCTCCCTGACATGGTGTGGAGAGAGAGCTGGACTCTAAGCCTTGCCCTGGGCTGGGTTGACTGCATCGGCCACTCTGTGCCAAATCCTTCCTTCAGAGGCCAGCCCTTCACAGGCAGGCTGAGCTCTCAGTGTTAATTGAAAAAGAGTTCAGAGGTCAAAACAGCTATACTATGTTAAAAGAGGGATTTTACTACAGAATTTCACAAAACTGATATGCTAATATGGAAAGAACATTTTATAGAGGAAACTATAATAGCTTAGACTACAACCAAAGAAAGAAAGAAGAAACAAACCCTAATGAAAGAAAGTTTATCACTACAGGTACCACAAATATTAAAAGGATGATAAGTATCAATAACTCGTTGCATGTAAACTTGACAACTTTACTTTTTCCTTACACTCCTCTAGAGTTGAAGCCAAGACTGGAAATTTCCTCGGTCTTTCTCTACTGTGTGATTTTTCCCCCTCCCCCTGCCCCCCGCCCAATTTATACTTAATATGTCATACTAAGGGTTCTTGCTTTCTTCAGGATTGAATTAATTGGTAACTTAGAGAATTTTAAATTATTGGGTGCTTAACATTTTTTAGGACTAAGAGAGATCTCTAGAGATGCAAGGAGAAAAAGAGCCAATGTTATTTCCCTTTTATTTCTGAAGGAATTTGTTTTTCTGGATATGGGATCCTAAGCCATAACTCTTTTCCACTAGTTGTTAAAAAATTTAGTGGCACTTCTTTCCAGTCTCCATGAGTCCCATGGAAAAAAAAATCCATTAAATATCTAGTTATTTTCCCCCTAAAGATAGTATCTCTTCTCTCTTGGTTCTTCAAGATATTTTTCTTTGTTTAGTTTTCAAAAGATTCACTATGATATTTCTTAGTGTAACTTTCTTTTCAGTAATAAAATTCTTTCACTGGAAAAATTGCTATGGTTTAGTTTCTAAGGACAAAAAAAGGAATTAATATTAAGAGGCAACTGATTCTTTCTGTAACACATTCTGCCTTTTAAACCATGTTGGCACCACTTTTTATAAATTCTGTATTTGCATGGTTTCAAATTCCCAATTCTGTTGTAGATAACATTCTAAGAGATTATTCAAACTAGAATGCTTTCAGAAACTTCTTGCTAGTTCTTTCACGTTTTTTCTAGATTGAAAAAACACAATACCAGTTCCTCAGTCCTCCCTGCACTAATGTCCTTTGCTGTGCAAATTTAAAATGTGACTTTCCTGTGCCCTCCCACTCAGACTCTGGGCAGGCCAAGCCTGCTGCTTGGGGCAGTAGAATGAGGCAGAGATAAAAGCGTGCCAGTTCTGAACCAAGGCTGAAAAGTCCTTGAGTGTTTCTGTGTTTCCTCTCGGGTTCAGTTGTCATCATGACAATATGACCTAGCAGAGTTTAGTTACCCAAATCCCAGAGTTGAGGCCAGCCTGAATAAGCCAAAGGTCAGGGGATCCCCAAAGAAGTGAGAACACTCAGTCAAGATCAGGGGAGTCTAATAAATTCCCAGTTAATTCCAGACAACCTAACAGCAGCATTCTTTTTTCTTTTTTTAATTATATTTTATTTATTATGCTATTACAGTTGTCCTAATTTTCCTCCTTTGCCCCCTCCACCCAGCACCCCCAACTCCCTCAGGCAATCCCCCCACCACTGTTCATGTCCATGAGTCATATGTATAACTTCTTTGGCTACTAAATTTCTTATACTGTACTTTACATCCCCGCCCCTGGCTGGTTTGGCTCAGTGGATTGAGCGTCGGCCTGCGAGCTAAGTGTCGCTGGTTCGATCTTCCAGTCAGGGCACATCAGAGAAGGAAAACTCTGACTCCAAAAAACCTCCGCTGCCTTGCGGCATACCTCTTCAGGGGAAAGGCTAAGGGAGTAAACCCCGACAGAAAATCCGGAGCCGGAGTCCCTAAGGCGGTTTGACGTTGTAGTCAACACCGGCAACTCCTGCGGCGCACCTGAAGCCAAGCTGTATTGACTCCGTCTTTCCCTTGGACCCTTCAGCTGCGAAGAGAGGGGGGGTCTGCTGCATGGGCAACAGCAGACCCTCCATATCACCCTGCCCAGGCTCTGTAGCTTCAGCTTCACTGGAGAGGACACTCCAGCGTCATCGCAAGATGTCGATTCAACACGGGAGGAGACAGATACCGTGTCACTCCCGAGTCGGACTGCACAACCATTCTTGGCGGTGCAGATAGACTCTTAAGAAGCTACACCATTGTCTCTCGAGACGGACGGCTGCCGACGACTTTACATCCCCATGGCTATTCTGTAACTACTTATTGTACTTCTTAATCTCCTCACCACTTCACCCATCCCCCACACCCCTCTCCCATCTGGCAACCATCAAAATGGTCTTTGTATCTATGATTCTGTCTCTGTTCTTCTTTTTTGCTTAGTTTGTTTTTTAGATTCAATTTTTGATAGATATGTATTTATTGCCATTTTATTGTTCATAGTCTTTATCTTCTTCTTTTTCTTAAATAAGCCCCTTTAACATTTCATATAATAATGTTTTGGCGATGATGAACTCCTTTAGTTTTTTCATGTCTAGGAAGCTCCTTATCTGCCCCCCAATTTTAAATGACATTTTTGCTGGGTAGAGCAATCTTGGCTGTAGGTCCTTGCTTGTCATGACTTTGAATATTTCCTGCCTTTTAGCCTGCAAAGTTTCTTTTGAGAAATATACTGACAGTATTATGGGAACTCCTCTGTAGGCAGCTCTCTGCTTTTCTCTTGTTGCTTTTAAGATTCTCTCTTTCTCTTTAATCTTTGGCATTTTAATTATGATGTGTCTTGGCATGGGCCTCTGTGCATTCATCTTGTTTGGGACTCTGTGCTTCCTGGACTTGCATATCTATATCCTTCACCAAATTAAGGAAGTTTTATTTTATTCTTTTTTCAAATACATTTCCAATTTCTTGCTCATTATCTTCTCTTTCTGGCACACCTATGTTGTGAATAGTGAACTTCTTGAAGTTATTTCAGAGGCTGTTGATACTATCCTTAGTTTTTTAAGTTCTTTTTCTTTTTGTTGTTCTGATTGGTTTTTTGCTTCCTTATGTTCCAAATCATTTATTTGATTCATGGCTTCATTCACTCTACTGTTGTTTTCCTGCAAATTGTTCTTTATTTAAATTAGTCTATCCTTCATTTCTGACTGGATCTTTTTTATGCTGTTGAGGTCCTCTCTAAGATCCTTGAGCATCCTTATAACCAGTGTTTTGAACTCAGCATCTAATAGATTGTTTACATCCATTCTGTTTTATTCTTTTTGGAGTTTTGATCTATTCTTTCATATGGGCTGTGTTTCTTTTTCCCCTCATTTTGGCAGCCTCCCTCTGTTTGTTTCTATGTATTAGGTAGAGCTGCTATAACTCCCTGTTCGGTAGAGTGGCCTAATGCAGTAGGTGTCCTCTAGGGTCCAGTGGAACAGCCTCCCCTGTCATGTAGGTTGGGTACATGAGGTGCACCCGTCATGTGGGCTGAGTACACATTTCTCTTGTAGTTGAGCCTTTATTGCTGTTGGTAGGTCAATGGCAGGGATTGACCCAGGCCACTCTTTTCAAGGACTGGCTGGGAACACTGACCATCAACCTCCTCCCTCCATGGAGGACCAGCTGTGCAGGGGCAGAGTGCTGATGCTGCAACGTGGTCTGTAGCTATCCACTGAGTCCATAGGCTCTGAGGTTTCCTGGGTGGTGTAGGCCAAGGTCAACCTCCATTTCTGTTTTGCCTGGGGCCACTCTGCATGAGCTATAAAGTAATCTGAGATGACTGTCACTTGGTCTGTGCTGGGAGATTCCCAGGTGAAGCCAAGCTGTGAATCTAGTCTGGTTACTGCTAGTGCTGGGCCTGGCGTCACTTAGCAAGAAGTATGGGCCTGAGGGCTCACTGAAGGGATTTAGGAAGTTGTGAAACATGAGCCAAGATCAGCCATTCATATGGAAAAGTAGCTTGGGTGGGGCTATAATATGAGTGGGACAGAATCTCAGGGGATCTCCATGGTGGGGCAGTGTTAGCCAGGTTGATGGAGTCTCAGATATGGCACCCACCTTCAGGCTCTGAGGCTCTTTGGGGGAAGGCTCAAAAAAGGGACAATGGCCTCTGCCATTGTACTGTCTGAGAGAAAGCTGTCTCTGAGCTCTCGCTTTGATGGTAGACACTTTAGTTTCTCACTGTATGTCACTGTTGCCTTACAAGCTGCTCAGACTCAGCGCAGAGGGAGTGAGTCTGAGTAAGTCCATGTGTGGGTTCTTTAAGATGAAATGCCTGAGACTCCAGATGTTTCTTCCACTAACTCAAACCCACTGGCTTTGCAGCCAGAAGTATGAAGACTTATCTTCCTGGCACTGGAACCCTGGACTGGGGACCTGGTGAGAGGCTGGGACTCCTCACTCCTGAGATATCCCTGCTAAATTTTTATCCACCACACATAGATGTGGGACCAGCCTGTTCTGTGTCTCTGCCCTCCTACCAGTTTGGATGGATGTGGTTTCTCTACTTCCATAGTTGTCAGACTTCCATTGAATGCAATTTCTGACAGTTCTGAGTGATTGTTATTCTATATTTTAGTGTAATTTTGATGCCTCTCATTTCTGGAAAAACTTTTTTATTGTATTTTTTTTTTGTTACCATTTTCTCCCCTTATAGATTCCCCCAACAATCACCACACTGTTGTGCGTGTCCATGAAGCATTATTATTATATTTTTGTCACTGAGGTTTAGGGGTTGTTTGCTATTACACATTATTGTGGCAATTGATAACTGATACACATGTGGTTAGCGTTTGTCATAGTTGGTTTGGACTGCTGTAACGAAATGCCACAGACTGGGTGGCTTATGAACAACAGCAACTCATTTCTCATAGTTTTGGAAGCTGGAATCCCATGATCAGGGTGCCAGGATGCCTGGGCCTGTGTGAAAGGCTTCTTGTGGGTTGCAGACTGCCAACTTCTCAGTGTGTCCTCACATGGTAGAAGGTATGTGCTGGTTCTCTATGTCTCTTTTATAAGGGCAGTAATCACTATCATCGTGGCTCTGTCTTCAGAACCAATAACTTCTATAAGACCTCACCTCCTAAAACCATCACCCGGGGGTTAAGATTTCGACATGCGAATTTGGGGCAGACAGAAACATTCAGTCCATAGCTATATTTCTAGTAATGAAACAAATGTATCATTTGTAAAATATTTATTTGGTTATTTCAATTGGCACAATTTGATACCCGTGTTTAAGTTTCATCTTACTCCAAAGTAATTGCACTTTCATCGAATTCTCACAATATACCTATAAACACATGTCTCTAGATGTATACTGTTTTCTACATACAGAAAACAGTGGACATCTGTCCTATTGCCTGTGCAAATATTCACAGGTTAAGCTTATTATAGCCTCTCTTACAGTCCCTGAAATGATAGGTTTCTTTTTTCTACATCCACAAAAATGAAAGTCAACAGACAAATCCTATCTCATTAAAATAAGAAAAATACATACAATGTTTCAAATTGAGGATTTTAAAATGTATGATATAATTTAAGGGTAGTTAGAAATGAGAGATTTAGGAATCTAACATAGTACCATGACTTCTCAAAAGAAGTCAAATTACATATATATTATATATATGCATAGAAACAATACAAATTCCTGGAGGATCTTATGAAATTTTTTTTGGCTGTTTAATAATTATTAGTGTATGATATGTAAAACCCTAGGTGACTTTCACCTTTACAGTTTTGAAACTTCTAATACTCTTCCTTTTTGCTTTTGGGTTCAACAAATTAAAAGGTGCTTGGTCATTAAATACCTTTGAAGACATAGTTATCTGAATATTTGACTTTGGGGTACAAATATACAGGAACAGTTTGTAACCTGAGAAGGTGGCAGTATTAAAGAGTAATATTGGAACAAGAATTGCTTGAGAAGGAATTTTCTCCTTCAGACAAGCATCAATAGCAGATGGTGAGACTACTGGGAAATAAGTACAAGTATTGGGAAGGAGAACACTGTATTGTTGCAAATATAAGATCTGAGGCAGCAGAAATCTCTCTCTGGAAACTGAAGTTAAATTTCTCATTAATGTTTTATAAATACTTTTTTGTGGAAGAGCTAAAAATTAATCAGAAAAGAGGAAATATTTTGGATAGCAAGATTTGTGCAGAATTTTTTCAGTATCTGCTGGAAGCAATAGTTTATCTTTCTAGAATTTGTATAATGTGCATGTTTACAACAAAAATTTTTAAGTTTTTTTTGAAGTTTAAGTTATTTGAATGCAACATTGAAGAATGTTCAAATGTTACATTGAAAAAAAGACAATACTTTTTTAAAGGAGTAGTACTGAAGTTTACTTTTTCTAAATTATACCATTTAAACTGTTTACTGTCACATGTCAAAATTTCATTGTTATATGAAAAATAAAATTATTTAAAAATCAATATTTTTAGTGTATATGAGAAATTAATTTAAAACACTGTTAAAATATGCTAATTAATTTCTTCACTGAGAGCCTAGGAATATAATCACCATTTTATGTCACACAAAGGCACATGTACACACACACAGGTCCAATTTAAACTATTCTACTTACTTTTTGAGCATGTTCAGGTTGTTTCTAGAGTTGGAGGGAAGTTCCTATAATTTTATTTTGAAAATTATCTTAGTATTTATTAAGCATCTTAATTTAGGACATCAGTGCTAGCTGGTACCAACATACTAAAATATGTGTGATTGGCTAGCATTATAGTTTTGAGGGCATGAGTAGAACATTTAATTTAAACAACTAAAAGTAAGTTAAATACTTAAAATACACCTGAGAGGATATATTAATTATCTAATAAATGACTGAAGTTATAACCTAACAAATATTTTACCTTATGATCAAACATCTATTATGTCTAAAATGGACCATCTATGAAACCAAGAGGAAATCCACATGTTGTGTTTACTGAAATATGTAATATGCAGGAAATATGAGTGATACAGAAAGGCCTTACAAATAAAACCCTATATACAAAATGAATTTAAAAAACATTTAAATACTATTGTAGGCTGAATTGTGTCCCCTCACATTTATATGTTGAAACCTAGCCCCTACTATTTAAGAATACAAATGTATTTGGATAGATACCATCTTTAAAGGGATAATAGTTAAATGGAGCCAATTAAGGTGGTATTAATCCGATATGACTGTTGTACTTACACAAAGAAGCTTTAAAGACAGAGGGAAGACTATGCAATGCACACAGAAATGGTGATATTCTACAAGCCAAGCAGAAAGACCTTGGAATTAACCAACCTTGCTAATACCTTTGTCTTAGACTTCTAATTTCTAGGACTATGGGAAAATAAAATTCTGTTGTTGAAGCCACACAGTCCATGGTACTTTATTATGGTAGCCACAGAAAACTAATACTATACAACAAATACCATAGAAAGAATAAAATTATTTTAATATAAGAAAGCCAGTTTTTGTTAGCCATAATAATGATATTCTGATGTCATAGTTATGACATGGAAATACAGTATTATATTGTCATGATGCCTCAGGAAAAAAATCTATTCTTCCTCTTGTATAATTTTTCAACCAGTGTTATGCTTGGGACACAGCCTCATCAGTTATTAAATTTCTTTAGATTTTATATGTAAAATTTTCCTTTTGCACCCTCTTCTCTCCACCCAGCTCCACTCTTTTTCCTCTATGTAGCAGCAAGGATGTCGCATTACCAAAAATGTATTACACATGAAGTCTAAACTAAGGCGAATGCATAAATTTGATAGATTTAAAAATCTTCTCGTGTTTCCTAAAAATCCCTTAGAGGGAATCTCTGTTTTCTTAATGAGCCAATTGTTTCCATTAAGCACTAATTACTTTTTCTAAGCATAGGGGTATATGTGACACAAGATGATAAAATTACATGAGAAAATATTTTACTGATAATTGGGAAATATTATACCAACCAAAAATAGCAAGCATTCAGGAGATTATTACTTTAAGTTTGTGGAAAAATTTAAGTATTAGTATTATTAAGTATCATTATTATACCATGAAGACTGAAGACACATTTAAATCACATTATTTTAAAAATAAGTCACCAAATACTACCATATAATACCTCTACTAAAACATAATCTAAATTTTAGTGATAACAAAGACCTAGCAAAAATATATTTACCTCATTACATTTGTCAAGCATCAGGGTCTCTTGATGTTAGTTGATTTAGATAGCACATACCAGACTGTTGAGCACCATCTTCTCTGACAGGTACAGAGTAGATTTTGTACCGTGTAGCTAAGCCTTATTTCACAGTACAAGATAAACAGTACTCAAACTATTTTCCAAAGAAAGACAAGCTCTAGGTAAGATAGGCACCTGTAAGCTACCATTTGTCTGGTTTTTCAGTCTTTCAGAAAACTTATTTACCTAAGAGGTTATAAAACTCATAAAATTTCTTGTAACAGGCTTGTAGGAAGATCAGGAGGCTGATGACTGGGCTCCAGAAGCACTCACATAAACACAAAACACATGTAAATTATAGATTATTTTGAAGAGTCAGCACAATGGTAAAAACTTAAAATTAACCTGAAGAGAAATCTACCTGTGCTAGTCAAAGATCCTCATTGATGATTTAAAGCTAAAAGTTCCCTTCCGAGTCTGCTCTCTCAGCAACATAATGTGAAGCCAGTAAACTAATAAAAGTGGAAAAACAATTGCTTATTTGTAAAGCCAGGAGACTGATAAAATATATTCCTTCTTATATCTTTAAATTCTAGTCCAAGTTAGATACTGGTTTAATATTTATACTTTCATATTGTTCGTTAGAACTCATATCTATGTCAAGGTATTCTGAAGAGAATTAAAAAGTTAAGTGTGTGAATGTTCTTAAATAGCATTTGAAAAAAGAAAAGACGGAAGAGACAGAGAGAGAGAAGAGAGAGAAAGAGAGACTGTTCTATGTGTAGAATCCAGTAGGTTTGCAAGAAACAAATAGTTAAATGAAAAATGCCATCAATTCAGTTGAGGAAAAATATTAAGTAAATCAGCAGCTTGGTCTCATGTAGATAAAACTTGACATTTCCTTACTGCATCTAAACTCATTGCTTTAGCTCTCTGTCTACAGGATAACATCATTGTTGAGATAGACTATGCTGGTTTAAGTTTCAACACTTGTTAGCTAACTATCTTGGAAAATTAAGCCTAAGACTCAGTTCCCTCATCTGCCAAAAGGGAAACTATTGAATAATATACTCACATAGATTTGTTGAAGAATTAGACAAACAGTGTACTTCACAGAGGGCCTGGTAAAACTAAATGCTTGATAAGTGATAACTATTATCATTTACACCCATAATAAACAGTGAAATAGTATTTAATCCTTACTTGAAGAAAATATAACAAAATCTCTCAATGTAAAAAAAAGTAAAAAATGAGGCAGACTCATAGAGAGCAGATTGACATTGCTGGTGCGGGCTGCTGGCGGGGGGGTGGGGGGTGGAGAGATTGAGCAAAATAGAAATAAAAAGAGAAAGAACTCACGGACATGAACAACAGTGCAACAGATGGGGTGGATGGAGGTGGAAGAGGGTACAGGGGAGATAAATGGTGTTAAAAAATTAAATAAATAAAATTAATTTTAAAATGTGTGTGCTTAAAATATGTCTTTGGCGTTACAAAATGGCTTAAACAGACTTAGATTTTTTTTCATGCATGTCCCCCTAATGACAAATATCCTAATGGAAGGCCTAGGTAAGGATTTAAGAAGACATGTTATACCAGGAAAGGCATTGGAAAGGAACAGAAACAGCTACTATTTTTCTGCTCTTGGAAGAAATTATTTCTGACTGATTAGCTTTCCCCCAGTTTACAAATTGTCCCATCGTCTATATGCTACTCAAATCCTTTGAGTTTTCAATTGTAGTGATTATACATTTTATTTTAAAATTAATAATTAGTTCTTTTTCAAATGTTCTGTTTTCCCCTTTCAGTTCTGTTCTGCTTGGGCATTAATTAATGGTTTTCACTGCCTTTTCCCCAAGTATGTAAATATATAAGAAGGAAAAAATAAAACCACAGCTCTTTTCTAATCAGCATACTAACTCTCAGGTCTCCCACTCGTATTTTTGTGAAATGGTATTTAGTCATTTTTAAAAAGCACTGCAAGAATCATTCAATGTTTTTAACTCTAAGAAAAATTTAGGACAGCTGTGGAGGCTGAGAGCCCAGGGAGAATGAGGTAAGATTCCAGGTGCTGTCTTTGGCTGCCAGTTCTGTAAAGCAGTATTGTAGCAAAATAAATAGATAGATAGATAAATAAAACTCCTCTTTTAATTACCAAGCAGGCAGGTTTTGGTAAAAGGTGTGCCAAGCTACACAGGAGTACGGATGCAGTGCAGCCCAACTAGGATCCATCAGTATGGTGGGTGCCGGCAAGATAGGCAGCCGAGTACGTTGAGAAAATCAGAGCAGGAGAATCTGAAGAACTGTAGGTGCTATTACTTTGCCTTTTCTATTTCTGTTGTCTCATATGACTTTTTACTAAAGAATTTATTTATTTATTTTTAGAGAGGAGAAGTGGGGGAGAAGAAGAGAAATATCAATATATGGTTGTCTCTTGCGTGCCCCCAACTGGGGACCTAGCCTACAACCCAGGCATGTGCCCTCACTGGCACTCAATCCACTGAGCCACACCCATCAAGGCTGGTCTTAAGGCCTTTAAGAGCACCTTTTGAAGTAAAAAAAATGATGTTTAAAATTTTTTTATTCATTATAGTCATTTTTATTTCAATTTTATTACTTTCAGGTTAGCAAAAACAACTCTGAATTAAAATACAAGGGCCTGAACTTTTCCACAGAGGTCATTTCACTGTTTGAGTGAATCAGCATGTATTTGTTACATGCGAATCATTTTTAAAAGTCTTTAACATAACAAAATAGGGAAATTGAAGATATTTATATCAAAAGATGAGGCATGCCATGCCATACATGAAGGCAGGGTGCACTTGGTTTTTACGGCTTCAAACCATAAAATTCTGGAAATTTCTCAGGATCCCTAAGAGCATGACTTGGAATCAAGTCATAGTATAAGAGAACATGAAGTGTGAGGACCTGGTTTTATTGGTTAAACATCACTTTACACAGGAAAAAGTAGAACAGCTTTCTCCAGAAAGAGTAAACTGCCTGAACACATGGGTAGAAAAACAGTGTTGTAGTCAAACAGGACAGAAACCAGTACAAGGGCCAAGGGAACAAGGGCACCATAGATGAAGGTTAAGCTCCTTGTAAAGGGTGAACCATGACTCAGTACAAGGAGGGAAAGCCGAAGTGTAGGGAAGGGTGATGATCTCAAATATTCTAGGAATTGGATGGTGGGGGACAAGAAATCAAGATAACACATGAATATATATATATGTATGCATGTATGTGTATTAGATGTATTACATATGTTAATTCTTAAATAAGAGATTTGAAAAATTTAAGAGAGAAGTTATGTTAAAATTTAAGATTTTGAAAAAAATCAGAACAATGACCTCTACCAGCACTTCTGCCTGGGAGGAAGCTGCCTCCCGCCCCCACCCCAAGTCTCATCCCTGTATGTCTTTAGTGCCTTTTGGGCTGCTACCCCAGCACTAGGGCTCGTGCAAGCAAGGCACCAGCCAAACGCCCAGAACAACTGAAGCCTATGGCTGCTCTTGACCAAGAGAAGATCAGAGGAAACAAGTTTTAAGACATATTTCATAAAGCTCCCCAATAGGTCCCACCGGGTAGAGCATCAGTCACCTACACCAGTGCCACTCACAGTGGCCACATCCATGCTGTGGCTGCTTCTTCCCTGTTTCACTTCCCCTAGGATTGCATTCACAATTAATCTACCTGAACTCTTTGCCCCAGGATGTCCTTTGTGAACACCCAAGCTAAGACACTAAGCTGTATTTAAGCCAACAACTTCCTGGAAGGCCATAAAATGACCAAATCCTGAGGGAAGATCCAAAGCCTAAGGAAAGAAGAAAGGCTATTCAATGGGGAAACAACAACCTTATTGTAATATCTAATTCTAACTCAGATAGAACTGAAGTCCCAAGAAGCTCCATCTCAGAGCAGTCTGGCACTCAGAGCAACAGTCCAGCAACCAAACTATGCAAATAAAATCATTACTATAATTTCTTTCAAAAAGCACCAAGGATAGGGAAATATATATTTAATACAAAACAAAATGCTATTTTTTAAAAACCTTCTCTCTTACCTCCACTACTTTCAGTGTCCTCCACATGGAAAAGAACTGCCCTTCAAGTTCATGTTCTCTCTCCTTGAGCTTTTAATTATAAAATTCCTCCGGAAAAGATGAAGTTCTCATGCTCTGGACATTTCTCTCCTTTCTTCCCCACCCCCATTGTTTTTTCTGTTTCTTCTCTCTTTTGAGTAAATCTTGGCCTTCTTTCATAAAAATACCCCCAATCCATCTCTTATGTTCTATTTTATACCACTTCTGCCTCACAAAGCCCAGAAACTGACCCAGCAAAAACAGAGTCCTCCTCAGCTGTCAGAAAAAAAGACGAGGTGGAGGTTGCTAGACTCAGAATTCTCTTCAGGTAGTAAACAAGGCTGAGATCAAGCTTTACAACATTGGTCCCTAGCCGCATAACACATAAGCTACAAAGGCAAGCAAGTGTTCAGGTTCCTCATACCTCTACAAGGACAAGCAAAAGTTGAGTGAAGTGAACAGCCTTTCAAGATTATTGTTAACCCAGGAATTCTTGCAATCCATGTGCATGTTTTATAAAATATATTTATTTATTTATTATTTATTTATTATTTATATTTATATCTGTTAAATCCCTTAACATACTTTTGTGACTGAGAAATGTGTATGATAGTTCAGATAGTCCCAGAATTGCTGGAAGTAGGGAATATCTTATGCAGTGATATACCAATGACACTAAATGAGAGGTAAGAGAATTTGATAGAGAATTACCTGGATCACAGTGCTGTGAACACTGGAAATCAGACTATAATAGCATATTGTTCTGTGAGCCTACACTCAGGACCAAAGCTGACAGCCCTGGTCATGGAGCTGTGGTCACTGGACACTTCCAGCTCATCTCTAGAGCCTGATCCCCCAACAGGGGTGTTCCCAGGTCAGGGCATGTGCTGTGTGAGAGAGAACTTGCCAGGGTCTCTCATCCTATCTCTCCCTTTTCTGAGGCTGAGTGAATCTCCTTCTGCCTGGCTCTTTCTTTGGATAGGTTAGTATCTTTGGTCAAGCATGGTACTGTCATGGGGAGGGGTGGTCAAGAAGGAATGTACCTTGGGCATCACTTCCACAAAGGACAGCGAGTGGAGGAGGCCACTCAGAGAACCAGGTGATATGATAATGGAGTTGAAGAAAGACAGGCATTGTATACGTTATGCTTAAACTTTGTAGATCTCTACACTGTTTAGCTATATGTTAACGAATTAGTCTACACTGCTGAATACACTATGAAAGCATAATTTAATAAATCCTATAATTATCTTGTGAGTAGCATAATTATATTGCTCTGTGTTGTATGTGTTAAAGTGTTCATTGCCTTAATGTAAACATTTTAAATAGCACAATTCTTCTAAAAAAAAAGTTTTTGGAAAAATCAAAACTGTGGCCTTGCCTAGAAACAACTACCATAGGGTAGGAAGTGAGAGTAGTTAAAGTAAATAAAGGAAGAGTGGGACACAGCTGTTGGAAATGCTGTCTGTGTGTATATTGAAGATGGTATTGAGGCAAGAAGCATAGAGAAAAACTATAATCCAGGCCCTGCTGTGATGTAAGAGCTTGCAGGTTCATCCCAGATCCTGATACTTAACCACAATAAGGGCCCAGAAAGAGCATTATAAATGGATCATGTCAATTTAAAAGAATAATGCTGGAGGAATAGGGACTAGCAGTGATTTTTGTCAGCTTCAAGATACTTTCCTCCCTGCTTCTTCTGATACATATATCCTCTCTCTTTCTAGCCTGGGATCCTTGATATCAGAGTGGTTCCTTTAGGTTAGAGAACACATGGAGCAATTACCTCATCAAATGGAACTGTTAGAAATTAACTACATCAGCTGTAAAGATAGAGAGTATTGTATTTAGATTGCTTCCTATCCTTTTTATACTGACTCTCAGGTTAGCTAATTTTCAGTTTGGGGAGTTCTGAAATCCTAGATCCAAAGGGATGAGGTATCAGTGTTGGGGTGGGAAGGATACAACAATGAGAGCAGAGAAGCTTGGGTACAACTCTGTTGGTTTCTTAGGACTTCACACCAAAGCACCACACACCAGGTGCTGTAAAACAGCAGACATTCCTTCTCTCACAGTTCTGGAGCTGAAAGCCCCAAATTAAGGTGTCAGTGTCGTGTAGTTCCTCTGAGACCCGGTAGGGTCCTTTCTTGTCTCTTCTTGGTGGTGGCTGTCAGTCCTTGGTTTCCCTGCTTTGCAGCTGCATCACCCTAGTCTCTGCCTCGGTCATCACACAGCATCCTCTGAGTGTCTCTGTGTCTGAGTCAAAATCTCCCACTTCTTAGAAGGTCATCCGTTGTATTCTAGTCAGTATTAGCTGTGATGTTGTGATTTATAATAAGAAATACTCCATTGCTGGCACAGAACTCCTCAACCCCTTGGAAATTACTGGTGAGGGGTTAAAGCCATCTCTTGTTATGTGAATGAGGTGACTTTTGAACTGCACCTAAAGATGAAAGCTGGGTGCCAGGGGACCTCACCTTGTGATCAGAGGATTGAAACTTGCAGTGCCATCTTCCCACCTCTGAGAAGGGGAGAAGACCTGGAGACTGAATCACTTGCCAACAGCCAATGGTTTAATTAATCATGACTACGTATCAAAACCTCTGTAGAAACCCAGAAGGACAGAGTTTGGAGAGCTTCCAGTCTGGTGTACACAGGGAACTTTGGGGAGAACAGTGTGCTCAGAGAGCAAGGAATCTCCAAGATCTTTCCCCATACCTTGCCCTGCACATCTCTTCCATCTGGTTGTTCCCAAGTTTTATTCTTTTCTAATAACCTGGTGGTCTAATACGTAAAATGCTTCCTTCAATTCTGTGAGCCACTCTAGCAAATTAATTGAGCCCAAGGATGGGGTTGTGGAACCTCTGATGAATAATGGGCTGGTGAGAAGCACAGAAGATAACTTGGGCTTGTGACTGGTGTCCGAAATGGGGGGCAGGGGTAGCCCTGTGGGACTGAGCCCATAACCGTGGGATCTGAAGCTCTCTCTGATTAGATAGCATCAGAATTCAGTTGAATTGCATGTCACCCGGCTGGTGTTTGGAGAATTGTTGGAGGTGTGGGGAAAACCTTACCCCACATATTGTAACTGGGTACAGAATTCTTAGAGCTCATCTTAATTAATTATATCTGCAAGAAACTTATTCCTAAAAAAGATTCATGGGGTGGGGATACAGTTCCACTTATAACAGCATCTTTGGGCAGCAACCTCAGAGGCCAGACTGGGGAGCCAGAGTAAGGGATTGGAGGCAAGTGGGTGTCAGTCCATGTGATGGTTCCTGGATAATGAAGCATCAACACATCAGCACTGACATTTGAAACTGAGAGACGCCACTAACACAGTAGGATGGATGTAGAAAGTGGGATAGCTGGAGGAAGTGTTGGGGCCCAGGGCAGGCTGCTCCAAAATATCCCATCGGGGCATATTGATTATTTGAATTAAAGTTACTTGACAAGCAGCTGGTGCAAGAGGGGCCTGTTGACTCTCCCTCCTCTTCTTGAATGCAGGAAATAAGTGTTTCATGAAAGGTGCCCTCATTGCTCTGGGTGTGGGGGCGGGGCTGAGAGAGACACCCTTATCACTAGAGTTAAGGAATTCGGAACCCAGAAGCCTGTACAAACAAAACTTGTTCCTTCTTTACTAATTTACTGCCATAGGCCTTCTCTGTGTTTAGATTCCTCACTAATGAGCACCCAAACCTAAGTTGCTTTGTCCTGTCACTTCTTCACAAGTTCATTGTTCTTTGTCTAAATAATATAAAGAGTTGCTGGTTTGATCATTTCTTTGAGCATCATTTATGATCTCCCATGCATATGTGTTAAACTGGTTTTCTCCTGTTACCTGGTCTTGTGTCAATTTAATGATTAGTCTCACTATAAAGATTCAAGGGGAGTAAAGTGGAGAAATTTCTCCTCCCCAATGACAACCAAAGCTATAATCAGAAACCAAAAAAAGAGGAAAGAGAAATCAAATTTTACCTCCTTTAATTAGGAATAGTTTTATTTTATTTATCTATAAGAAATATATCAATCTTAGTTGACTGTCGGAATATATATATTTGGGATTTAGTCAATTGTGATATTGATTGATTGCTCAATAACATTTCTGATTGTGACTCTGTAGGTATTAGCCAAGCTGCACCATGCACCGGCTAAGGACAAGCTCTAGAGCCAGGCTGCTGGGCCTGAAAACTGCCTTATCCCCTCTTAGCTGTGAGACCTTAAGCAAGTTATAGAACTTTCCTGTACTCAGCTTGCTTATTGGTGAAATGAGCATCTATCTCACATGTTGTTGTGAAGATTAACTGAGCTAACCTGAGTATAACCTGTATCTGGCACAGAAAAACTATTGAAGATATATTAACTATCTATATATTTTTACTTTAATTTATCAAGCACTTCATTTTAATAAATTAAATTCTTAAATTACATTAAATATAACAGCAATGAATATAGTAAGTTATTGAATTTTATTTCAGCTTAAAGTCATTTATTAAAATTTAAGGTAGTTTTTCTCGTTTTTTTTCTTTATGAAAAAATGCATTTTTTTGCAGAGGTCCAAAAGAAATTATTACATAGTTTCTGCACCAGAAGCTAAAATATAGCATTTATTAAAATAAACATGGTAATTAACTTTTTTGTGTACTTAAAAAAAACCTTTCTGTGTCTATTTTTTTAAGGACTATGAGTGATCAAAATAGTTGGAATTAGATAATGTTGATGACTTACTAAGTGACTTTCTACCTAAGCACATTATATACCTTTTCTCATTTAATCTGTAAAGCAATTCCATTGTCTTATGAAAGTCATAATATTATTTTTTCTTTCTCTCTTTTTTAAACAAGATCCGTGAAGCACAGAGTGATTTGGTAATTGTCCTAAGGTCTCAGAGCTAACAAATGGTTTAATGAGAACTCAAATAAGTTATATTTGATAATAAAATCTGAGCTTTTAGCCTCTTAGCTTTCCTGCAAGGCCAGTTTCTGGGCCCCGTTTTAATATGCACATATATTTTTTAAATGAAATATATAGTAATTAAAAATCATTTAAAAAATGCATCCTTCTTTTGTTAGATTTAAACCACATAATCAGAGGACTAAAGTGTGTTTTGTGAACATAGTTTATTTCTAGTATTTCTTGAAATGGTATTAAATAAAATTATTAGCTAGTTTCTCATTTAAGAATTCCTTATTTTTTAATACTGTTTTCTTTCAGAAACATTTAAAGAACAATAAATGGCAACAACAAACTCTATTCTTATTATTCTCTTACAAGTAAGGCATTGGTATATAGAAAAATTTCAAAGTCAAAAGGCCCAAAACATTGCTTTCTGGTTTTCACTATTGCAGTGTTTTTCCTCTTAACCAGCCATGAAGCATCCTTGGGCCCTATCTTCAATAGACCTCTGTCTCCTCTTCTCTCCTGCAGATTTGTTTAGAATTGCTTTCTACCTCTGTCTCTAAGCACATGCTGATTAAAATGTTTTAATTAAAATTATGACTACTACAGAAAAATTATTGAGCAATTCTTCAGGATGAAAATGCTTAGTGTTGGAAGCCTAATTCCACTGTTCATGTTTATACTGAGCAATATTTTCTAAAAGTTCACCTTCGTGTTGTGCAATATTGGATTTGGTCCCAGCAGCTAGAAGGTATTGTTTTTAAAACAAGGCCAAGCAAGCAGAAAAGTTTTGTATGATGATACAGATTTGATTAGCTCTCAAACAAAACAAGTTCAGCCAGGTTGGTCTGTGCAGTTATTCTAGAATAAATCCAATAACTTCCTTCCACGGCCATCCTTCGAAGAAAGAGGAGGCCTTTGTTATAGTCTAAAATCATTTTAAAAGGAAGAGGTGATGTGATAGCATAGGTCTTGGTGTCTGCAGTCTGTGCACAGAAACACTGGAGAGACCCTGGGCTGGAGGCCTAGTTACTTAGAACTCTGACCAGCATGCAGAAGATGAACAGGAGTTTCCTAAGAAGCCCATGCTACCAGTTCTTAATTAGAATAGGCTCCTGTTTTCTACTTGATGAAACTCCCCACAGAGGAGGAAACCTCACTGCTCCCCTTTGGAAGGGTTCTCATTGCCTGGGGCAGCATTCCTTCAGGCAGCTGAAGACCCTGCAAGACCGATGGGGACCATCCCGACCAACCACGGGCATAAATTAATGTTGATGCTCCTAATAAAAGAGCAGGCTTAAGCCCCCACTGGCACCTACACCAGCCCCATTGTGGCCCATTCAAAACCTGCTTTGTTTTTTCACGAAAGCCAGGAAACATAAAATTTGGTTTAGTTCAGGACTTCTCAAAAGTTAATGTGCATAGAATCACCTGGGGCCCTTGTTCAAATGCAGATTTTGATCAAGTAGTTCAGTGAAAAGGCCTGAGATTCTGAACTTTTTTTTTTTTTTTTTTTTAGGTTTTTTAAATTGTCGTTCTATTATAGTTGTCCCAATTTTCCCTGTTGCTCTCTCCTGTGCCGCCTACCTCCCCTTCCCATTCTCACAGTCAATCCCACCCTGTTGTCCATGTCCATGGGTCAAACATACCTGTTCCTTGACTAGACTCTTCCCTTCTTTCCTCCCTTGTCCCCCTCCCCCTCCCCTCTGGTCACTGTCAGACTCTTTCAGGTTTCCATGCCTCTGGTTCTTCTATTTTGCTCATTTGTTTTTCTGCTCATTAGGTTCCTTTTATAGGTGAGATCCTATGGTATTTGTCTTCTGCCACCTAGTTTATTTCACTTAGCATAATATTCTCCAGTTCCATCCATGCTGTCATGAAGGGTAGGAGTTCCTTCTTTCTTTCTGCTACATAGTATTCCATTGTGTACATGTACCACAGTTCTTTGATCCACTCATTTACTGATGGGTGCTTAGGCTGTTTCTAGCACTTGGCTATTATAAATAAAGCTGCTATAAACATAGGGGTTCACAGGTTCTTTTGAATTAGTGTTTCAGGGTTCTTCAGGTAAAATCCCAGCAGTGGAATCACTGGATCAAAAGGCAGTTCCATTTTTAGTTTTGTGAGGTAATTCCATACTGTTTTCCATAGCGGCTGCACCAGTCTGCATTCCCACCAACAGTGCACTAGGGTTTCCTTTTCTGCACATCCTCGTCAGCACCTGTTTTCTTTTTGTTGTTGTTGTTGTTGTTGATTTGTTAATGATGGCCATTCTGACAGGTGTGAGGTGGCATCTCATTGTGGTTTTCATTTGCATCTCTCTGATGGCTAGTGATGTTGAGCATCTTTTCATAGGCCTACGGGCCATCTGTATGTTCCTCCTTAGATAAGTGTCTATTCAGGTCCTTTGCTCATTTTTTAATTGAATTGTCTATCTTCCCGGTTTTGAGTCATGTGAGTTCTTTATATATTTTGGGGATCAAACCCTTGTCCAAGGTGTCATTGGCAAATATGTTTTCCCATATGGTTGGTTCTCTCTTCATTTTGATGATGTTTTCTTTAGCCATGCAGAAGCTTTTTAATTTGATGTGGTCTTATTTGTTTATCCTTTCCTTTATTTCCCTTGTCCTAGAGGATATATCAGCAAAAATATTGCGGTGTGGGATATCTAAAATTTTCCTGCCTATGTTTTCCTCTAGGACTTTTATGGTGTCACAGTTTATTTTTAAGTCTTTGATCCATCTTGAGTTTATTCTGGTGTATGGTGTAAGTTGGTGGTCTAGTTTTATTTTTTTGTATGTACCTGTCCAGGTCTACCAACACCATTTGTTGAAGAGGGTCTTTTTACTCCATTTTATACTCCTGCCCCCATGGTCAAATACATATTGACCATAGAGCCCTGGGTTTATTTCTGGGTTCTCAATTCTGTCCCATTGATCTATGTGTCTGTTCTTATGCCAGTACCAGACTGTTTTGATTTTAGTGGCCTTGTAATATAGTTTGATACCAGGTATTGCTATTCCTCCTACTTTGTTCTTCTTTCTCAAGATTGCTAAGGCTATTCAGGGATGTTTTTGCTTCCATATAAATTTTTGAAATATTTGTTCTAAATCTGTAAAATATGTCATTTGGTACTTTAATAGGGATTATGTTGAATCTATAGATTGCTTTGGGCAGTGTGGACATTTTAATGATATTGATTCTTCCAATCCATGAACACTATATATGCTTCCATTTATTTGTATCTTCCATAATTTCTTTTTTCAGTGCTCTGTAGTTTTCCAAGTACAGGTCTTTAATCCGAACATCTCTTAAATTTCTAGGTTGTGTTGATGTTTTTGGTCAATGGACTCAGCACAATTTTAGTCTTTCCTTTTTTTTTTTTAGGCAACACTGCAGTCTTTGCTACATTAGCCAGATGAAAACCCTCCTTAATTTAAAGGAAACTGTTTATAAATTAGACATTTTTCACTAACAATTCATTTCAAATCAACAAACATTTACTGAGGACTAAATTATTTCTTATGTTTAACTAAATCTTCCCCCAAAGAGCTTACAACTATTTTCCCTGGTTCCTCCCCAAGGACTTCCTTCTATTCTTTAGTGTTACTGTATTTGTCTCCTATAACAACTTTGCTTAGTTTATAGTTCTTTGGAGTCTAAAGGCCACATTTATGTGTGGCAAGGTGGAAAAGCGTCTTCTGTTTTAGACATTCTCTGTGATGTTCAAGAGTTTTAAAATTTAAAAAAAATTTAAATTTAGAACTGTGCTCTGCTTCTGGGGACCTCCGTAAGCAAGTGTAATTTGTGTCAAACAAATTTGGGGCACATTCTGTAAGAGTTCCTCTCAACTTGGAGGAATAGAATTACCTGAGGATATTTATCCAAACACTGCACGCGTGCGCACACACACAGCCCTTCTCTCTTACCATCACCTCTCATCATACTCTAATGGACAACTGGCTTATCCCAATCTCTACCCTTTTTCAATGCAACCCCTCCATTAAGAACTATAGTTTTAGAGTCTATTTACTCAGGAAACCATCATCTTGACCAGTGTGGTAGGTTGAATGGTGTTCCCAAAAGGTATGTCTACTAGGAAACAAGAAATGTGACCTTATTTGGAAAACAGTCTTTATGGATATAATTAAAGATATCAAGATAAAATCATCCTGGATTATCTGGGTAGGCCCTAAGTCCAAGGACAATTTTTCTCATAAGAGACAGAAAATGAGAAGACACAGAGAGAGGGGAAGGTCATGTAAGAAGACAGCAGAGATTAGAGAGATGTAGACACAAAGAATGCCAAAGCTGGAAAAGGGAAGGAGAGATCCTCCCCCCGGAGCCTTCAGAGAAAGCGAGAGTAGTATTGCCGACACCTGATTTCAGACCTGTGGCTTCTGGCACTATGAGAGACTATAATTTCTGTTGTTAAAAGCCACCCAGTTTGTCTTAATTTGTTCTGGCTTCCCCAGGAAACTAATACAACCTGTAAGCTTCTGCCCACTCTTGAAATACATCTTTAATTATTACTTTCTTTTAGCCAAGGAATAGTATTTATATGATTTTAATTTTAGGAGAAAGTCATCTAGAAACATAGTTCTTTTGTCTCTGTAGGACAATAGAAAGACTGTTGAACCACTTTTACTCATTGCTCTTACAAATACCAAATGACCATAAAGCCGACCAAATTTAGATACGTGGGTGGGTCGAAAAGCTCCTGAGAAGATATCTCCAATAAGATAAAAATGATAATGTCCCAGATATATAAAAATAGATTGAGACAAAATTTAGACTACAAGTGTTTGGAGTAGAATTGGTGGTAAAAACATAACAAATGAAACAAACAAACAAAAACCCAAAACAGTAAGCTAATTATTAGGTTTAAGAAAAAACTGTGCAGGAATAGTTATCAAATCTAAATTATGATACAATTATATTGGAAAATGGTGATGGGAGGGTAGAAAGGTTGCACATGCAGGGAGGGAATTGGAGAGGAGAGAAAGCCAACAAACAATGACTAAAACAACAACAGAAATCAACAGATGAAAATACAAGACTATTATTCAATGACACTATTGTAGATATAAAATAACCAGCCAAAGAAAGGTAAAAATGACTGTCCTTGATGCAAGAATAATGGAGGTGGGTGTGGAAGACTGTCCTTTTATGCTCTTTCTCACTCTCTTTGTAACAAATCTAGGAGAACTCTTTGAATCTAAATCTCTTGATCAAAACAAAAAAAGAAAGATGGAAAGGGTGGAGACAGAATGAAAAATATCTATTGAAATTTTAACAAGTAACTCATTCCTGGGCAGGAATGAGTCATTAGATTTCAGTTGAGGCACAGAAGCCATTTAAAGATTAGTTTGTTGGTAATGGGCCCACAGGATGTCATTTTAAATCACTGCTCTGTGAGAGACACAGCCTTATTCCTTGAAGTGTGGCTTCTGAGCACTTGTTTCAGAATTGGCTGAAGTTAATATTTAGGTTATTGGGCCCTATCCCATTTTTATGAATCAGAATATGTAGGGGAGCCACACTTTGAAGTTCCCTGGATAATTTGGTTGCCCACTATAGTTTGGAAAGTGCAGCCATAGAGCAACAATTATTAATCAAGTGGTCTCATCTAAGTGACTATGAGCATTTTTAAGATATCCATCCATTTTCTGACTGCACAAAGCAATTCAAGTTCCGTAGGTCAGGGTTTGTTCTCAGTGAATATATTCCCTTACAAAAGTTCAACACATGCTTCTAATACTCATTCCTGGACCAGCTCTCTTGCTGAAGAATTCCAGAGCTGTCAGCTTCTTGGCTTTATCACACATATTGGGGACTAGACAGCTGTGCAAAGAACATTGGCCATGCCTTTTAGAGTCTATAGAAGACAACATTCTGTAGTGGAAAAGGCAATCAGCATGATTGCCTCGGAGCCTTTACTTTTGTGAGCAAACTTGTACCAACTATCTTAATTTATGTTGTTTTATTCAGTTATGATATTACTTCATTAAGAGCCCTAATGTCCATAGACAGCTTTGAAGCTGTAGCTAGGTACTATACTCCTGTAAGCACTGGGAATATGAAAGGATTATTTTGTAGCTTTTATATGCTCAACCCTACCTCTTACAAAAATTAAAATATGCATTTTCTCCCAACCTGGAATTTAGAGTATGTTAATATTCTGTAAAAAACACTATCTTTTAGATTTGAAAAAAGTGTCAATTAAAGGAAAAATAAAGTATTAAGCTATTATTTCCTGTTTTAAGTAACATATAATGAGGCATTTTATATTGTGATAATGTGTTAGTATTGTTATAATAAAAATATTCTGTGTGGTGTTCATAGATCTCAAATTATCTTAGCAAAAGTACAATTTATGATAGAAACCTTAAGTAAGTAATATTCCCAAATAATTAATATAATGTCATTTCTACAACCCATGTTTCTAATCTGAAGTACTATGGCTCACAAAACACAAACTTGCTAACATGTGATTAAGAGCCCCATATTAAACTATCAAGGTCATTTCAGTAGATGAACCTGACATTCTACTGAGGCATCAAACCTCCAAAGGAAACCTGCTTCCCCATGCCCTCCAACAAAGCCTCTTTCATCTACTTGGGTTTATTCCAGAGGATCACAGTTGTTCTAATATATTGTGGTAAGAAGACCAGAGAGAAAGCCCATCCAGTATGATCAGCTTACATTATTCAAAGCTTAATATTTATAAGAAATTCATAAGGCTCTGAGATTATTGACTTTTGAAGAATAAGATTTTCATAATTTAAAGAGTCATGCAGGTTTTTTGTATTAAATGTAGCCTTACAAGTGGTTTTATATGAGAAGTTAAAAACTACCAATTAACAGAGGCTGTAAAAGAAGACACATCCTTATATTCATACTATATGCCCAGGAGGAATCATCATATATTAACATACTAAAGTTAAAAGTAGCATGTCTAGTCCTAAGCCAAAACAAAAATTTCATATTCAGTTTAGAATTAAGAAAAGGATACATAATCCTTATATACTATACTGTAAATAGTTAAAGAACTTGAGAAGAACTAATTATAATCTCATAGGATCTCTGGGTAGTAAACATCAGTAAGTTTGTACCCAAAGTTTCCCTGGGCCCCTTCAGATTGGGTACCTAGAGTGTCACAAAAGAAATCACTACTGAAATGGAGCTGATTGCATCACCCCAACAACGTAGCTCTTAACACCCAGGGAAGTCTTCAGGTGGCCAAGCATAGGTCTCTTCTCCCAGGTCTATTGTCTCATTTTTTGCTCTCTCTTGTTCTGTAGTGTCAGGGCAATGCAGAAGAAGTGAAGACACTCTCATCTTTCTCTCTCTGTCACGCAAGCTCATGGGGAGACCTGAACAACATTGCCTGAGCGTTTTCAAATGACATAAAAATAATACCTCAGCTTGTTCTTGGTGTGCAGCCCCCAGTACTTGGGACCACACTTTATCTGCCTCTGGTTCTGCCATCCTCACTCCCAACTCTCCCTCAAGACCTCTGGTGCTCCCATAAATACCTCTGGAGACCCCTCTTTCCTTCAGTCAGAAAGAAACAAATTATAGGCTAACAGTTACAAAATGATCCCTTAGAGAAACTACCTGCAAAATAATGTTGGATATTGCTCGTTGTAGAATAGGTACTCCATCTAAGTTCAGTTTCAGTCAAAGGAAATTTTAGAGATGGGGCATATTTAATACCACATCAATTTCTGAATATAAATACTAGAATTTTTAAAACTTATTTAGATTTTCAAAGCACTTATACATACACATAATTATTAAAATATTCTATAAATAAATGTAAATTAAATCATTGGTTATAGAGCTTTGTAAAGTGTGATTACTAATGCAAGATACAAAAGAAATGTGTATAACTTGCAAGCAGAACTGAGGATGGAGTAGTTATGCTTGAAAATCCAGGAATGTGTCACCATAAAGATATAACTTGTGTTAGGGTTTGGATGATGACTAAAAGTTTCAAAAGACAAATGTCTTGGGATAGACTGGATAGGAAGAATCCCGTGAGGAGGGAACAATAAGTGTTAAGGTACACATGGCATATTAATATTTTTTAATCCTGGGTTTTTCTAAAACCAGATAAAGATTAGCCTACAACTAATTTATTTTTTAAAGTGATTACGTGGAAGAAAAGGAAGCGTAAAGTGGGAAGGAGGAAACTCCACTGCAAAAACGCATCCTTGTGCTACTTGACACTGTGAACAACTGGAGTTCAAGCCCCTTTGGGGCCCTCAAATGATCTTATTTATAGACTGCAGTCCAGGCTTGTCTGCCCCAGGTATGTCAACCCCATTGGCTGAGTGGATTCCTATGGGTATGTCAAACACATGTGGCAGAGTTGGAGATTAGAGACACGCCATGTGCAGTGGGAAGGAGATGTTAGGGAATGACTTAGCACAGAGCACAGCTAGGCGCTGCTATAGAGGCTGGAGTAAAATGTCACATCTAAAGGACATGAGGCTGAGTAGGGTATGTGTCAATATATAAGGGAAGAAGAAGTCATTTGACATAGAGAAGCAAAATTGGATGTAAAATAAAATCGAGAGAAAAATCTAAAAAGTTAGGTTGTAGATAGTCCTTGCAATAAACCTAGGTAAGTTTTATGGTGGCAGCTATAGGTGCTGTTGGAGCACACAGCAGGGGTCCTAGGACTAGTCTCAGGAGTTCGGAAAACGCTGTCCAAGAGAACTAGCACTCACCTGATGGGGCAAGGGGAGTAGAGTCAGCCCTATGAGAGAGCAAAGAAGTGGCCCCGAGCGATGGGCACTGCCAGAAGGAGTGGTGGGAAATGAGCACCGTGAGTCCGAGGGACTAAAGGGAGTTCGGTGTGGTCGACAGTCATGCAGTGTGAATGCGGAGGCACTGACCAACGCCTGGAGAGGTAGGGAGTGGCTGGCCTGTGGAGCAACTTTGAAGATTGGGAAGAAAAAAAAAAAAGAAGTCAAGAATCACTGATGTAAATGAATAAAAATGTTGTGCATCATTCTTATTCTTTAGAGCAAATAAGTTAACCTTTATTTAGATTCACTTGCACTTCTCAAGCTGTATTTTAAACAAATTTACTTTGGGCAGATAGAACAGAGCCCGCTTTCCCAGTTCAGACCTCAGCGTGGCCCTGCATGGGGGACACCCTGACAACCGCCTCATACCACCCAGTAGGCTCCAGGCTCTGAGGCTGGAATTGCATTGCAAACAATGAATCTTGGCATCCCATCAGACTCTTGAAAATAAGGTTGAAATGTTTATTATTAATAATTTTTAAATAACCACTTCAATCGGTCACTCTTTTATGCTACCCTATATAAAGTCTATATAACAAGCAGGTCTTGTCTGGCTGTTTCCTATTTTATATCTGCTGTGTATCTATAACTAGAAAATACTTTTGCTCCTTTCTTGTTGGCACTGGGTGTTTGTTGTCTATTCCCATCTTACTGAAGAGAAAAAATAAATATGGCACACAACTCTGAGATGGGAATTATTTGTCTGCTACATTTTAGAACTATGGGAGATTAACAAAGGGTCATATGGAAAAACAGATTATTTGCTTCGCATCAACTATAGTTTACAAGAGTGAATACCATACTTCAGGAATGTACAAAATGTCTGTTATGTTAAATTTGAGGTCATCCGCTCACTTGTCAGAACATGGCTTCTTGTCCAAAGTCCCAAAACTTTAGAGGCCTGTGAAATGCTTGGCTGGGTTCCAAGGGAGAGCAATGAAAGTGATGAAAGATTTGAAGGCTAATACCTTTGAGGGAAGGCTAAGAGAACAAGAATTATTTCTCCTCTAAATGAGAAGTCAGAGATAATTTAACAATCTTTAAGTATATGAAAGATTTGATATGTAGAGCAAGGGTGTCCAAATCGAGGGAAGTCTGAGCAATGAGCTGTGAGTGAAGGAGGGGTGCTCTGACTGGCACAAAGTATTTCACCGCTGAAATCCCCTCCTCCAAGGCCCAAAAGGTTGGATTTTATCTAGCAATGAGGTGCCATGTACTGTCTGTGTGAGTGCTGAAGTAAAATAAATGACTTCTAAGAATCTCTAAATTCAGTCGTTTTGGGGTTTTTAAAAGGTCTTCAATTTGAGGGGACTCTGAGGGCAAATAAATTATTGGCCAAGACTTTATTCTTATACTTCTTGATCATTAATGGTACTATCTGCAGTTAGAATCCCAGAAACTTCTATTATATTACCAGTTTTATACATAATTATACAGGATGCATATACACAATATATATATAACAGCACACAATAATCCTATTACCAATCATACACAATTCACTAAATTTATTTCTATTTCTATATTCCCTAGGTCATCGCTATTCCACTTATCTCTCACAGTCTGATAAGATACTGTTGCATTGAGCCATCTCAGCCTTTCATTCTCAAAACTGAGGATATAAATATATAGTCTAATAATTCATTTGAAATAAACATTCTTCCATTTCAGTAGCAAAACACCTATGCATAGAGACACCTGCATATTTTTAAAAGTATACTAAGTTATAATTTTATGACAGACAGCAACATAGCATTCCATTTACAATCATTTTACAAAGGTGGATGATAACAGAAGCTAGGACAATACAATAAAATACTATGCCTGCAATAAAAAGTCAGACTTCACTCTCCTGAAATGGGCTCATGCAGATCACTATATCTCTGTTTACGGGGAATTTTAAGATAGTCACAAAACAAAACTGCCAAGCATGAAAGAATTATTCCTTTAACAGCTGTTCAGTAAGGTCAAAAACACAGAAACTATTGAAGGTTACAAAAGTATGGCTACAACTCTTGGGAGTTTAGCTCAGTTGCAGCAGAAATTTCAGAATTATCTTCTCTCTGTACCCCACCAGATGTTAGAATGCTTGTGGGTGGTTACAAGCATTCAGGAACTCAATTCTGTCATTTGACTAGCCACCTCACACCATCAGGACTGAGGATACAGAGTTAATAAATGAAAACATAGATGTCACTGATGCTTAGTTCAAAAAACAAACAAACATGGATCAATGGGAACAATCTGACACCAATATCCCAATTTGGGCCCAGATATGAGAATAGGAAGGTTATTGAGCACAATCCTGAAAATCTGTTCTTCAAATGCACTATTGACAGAGAAGCTGGACATAATAAGAAATTAAATGAAGCTGAATAAATACCTGTACCGAGGGCTAGACATCAAAACTGCATTTGGTGAAAAGTAACCAAAAGAAAAAAAGGCATAGATCAAAAGGTCATCATATGAAAGAAACATTGCTCTTTTTGAGGTTTGTGATTCTAAATTGAAATATAAAATCAACCCGAAGTCAGATTTGTTTTTTCTTTGCTATTTAATTTGAATAGATTTCTCTCTACTTTTTTATTTCTAGAGTTTGCCTATCTTGCTTTAAAAAAATTCCCAATGAATCCCAAATTTTATGAAATAGAGAAAATTAGGTAGTGTAATTTTGACTTTGAAGTCATCTCTGGGAACTTCCAATATAAACAGTTTCTGCACTTAAGAGCACAGAGTGATTAAAATAGAAATTAATATAAATCAGTGTACTGTGACCATGACCATAATGTTTATCAAATGACAAACTCCTTGAGTTCCTTACATGTTAAGCTCATCTGATATTAAGTTTCATAGATTCTGTGTTGTTCTTTCTAACAGTCTAGCATTACCTCAATATTCCAACAGCCTCAATGCCTTCATACTGTTAATACCACATTCAATTACATTTGTTATTAAAAATATTGAAGGTGTGCTTAGACTGTGAAAACTGCTTCTCATCTATTCAAATGCAACAAAACACAACTCAGTGCAGACTCTGCTTAGAATTTGGAGCTTTCCTCTGTTAAAGTGCCACCAACTGAACAATGAGACAAAAATAAGCGCTGGTTGAAATTAGTCAGCCTTTCAAAGAGATGTTTATGAGTTCCTCAGATGGAGCAATCTAGACAATTTTAGTTATAAAATGTCCTCTTTAAAAAAATCTTAATATAACTGTGAGGGATTTAAAATATTTTTGCACTTGACAGATTTCTTAATCTTAAGAAATCAAAAGCTCAATTTTTATTCCCATTTTAGGTGATAGGAAAATCAAGACATTTCATCCAAAGCCATGGCAGTACCGGGTCTAAAATTCTCAATTTATGAGCATGTCATATCACAAAGATGCACTAGCAAGCAATGGTATTTTTACCACTATGATGAAAATCTAGCTTTCTAAAAAATTCCTTGGCAGCCCATTTATCCAGAAGAGTATTCATGGTAGTTATAGTTTCAGTCATATCTATAATCATGTTTCTGGAAGAAATTGCATGTAGAGGTCTCCTTTGGGGCACAGGAACATGCCCCACTTTGTATAGAAGATCAAATTCTCCCCCACTGATGGACAGTGGGAATGGGGACCACCTGAACTCTGGCAGAGTGGTGGTTAGTGGGTAGAAACCCTGAGGAATCACTGTGAAGAGTGCACAGTTTCTTCCGGCTTACTTGCATACTCTATCTTAATCAGACTTTCCATTACTCCCGTTCTTCTTCTTTTTCTTTTTTAAATTAATTAATTAATTTATTTTTTATAACAATAAAAAATAAAAAATTTCCCCGTCTCAGACTTAAGACCCTTTATAATCTTATAAAGGACAATTGGCGAAGGTCCCCATTACTCCCATTCTTTTTCCCATGTATCTTTTTTCTTTCCTGTGAAAGTAAGCTAATCCTGACTTTCAACCAGAAGTCCTTACAATTTCTTCCTTATTAGAACCTCTGAAACACACACATTTCTTTGAACTTAAAAAAAAAAAAATGTGTGAACACTGTTTCCTAGGCTCTCCAGCCTTTTTAAATGTTCTTCCACTTAGTATCCAATTAAACTCCTCAAGTATCCATCCCACCCACAGCAGGATGCCTGGGGCCCACTTGCCCATCCTCTCCATTCTCCCCACCCTGGTTTGTCTGACTATTCAATTGTCTTTTGTTGCTCTGGTCCTTCCACCACCACCCCCATTTCCCATGGGGTGAATACTTGATTTCCAAATGTTGGCTCCCCTATGTGGTGATCTCTCCTCTTATTACAGACCTTAATGAGACCTCATTTCCCTTCCTTTTTCATTCACAGAACACTGCTGCATGTGACCAGCAATTTAATAAAAGCATGGGGATAACCAGGGATGGTGACAGCATATTAAAAACCTCTGTATTTAAAGTCTCATATTTCTTGACATGCTGCGTCTCCCTCCACAATTAAGAAGGAATACAGCTACCTTAAAACTAGAGGCGACCAGAAGTTCCAGAAAATCAAGCTGCATAGAAGTCCAACAAACAAAGTTATAAATAAGAAATACTCACCCGGATGGGTAGGAGGGGCGGAGCCGGGGCAGAGAGGGTGCGGTGTAGTGGTGGCAGTGGCGGTGGCAGCAGCAGGCCAGTGGAAAACACAGTCACATGTTTTAAAAAGTCAGGAGGCACACCTGAGGAGAATTCCCAGCCCTAGACCATACCACACAGCTCACAGTCCCAGCACCAGGGAAAATCAAGCCTCATTGCTTCTGACTGTGCAAACCAATGGGGGCTGGGGCGGAGGAAGAAACTGCTGGTCTCTCAGCAGAGTTTGCTTGTTTAAAGGGCCCCCACAGTTCTAGAACATCTGCAGACCCACTCATTCTGGGAACGACAGCCAGGGCAACAGCTAGAGAGGCACCAGGCCCACGTGGAGGTGGGAGAAGTGCCTGGAAAAAGGGCCAGTGCTGAGCAATCAGCATTGTTCCTTCTCAGACCCCTCCCCCACATACAGCGCCACAACGTGGTGAAATGGGTCTCCCTGTACTGACAAATACCTAAGGCTCTGCCCCTTACAACATAACTGGAGCGACAGCTCTACCTAAGACACAGAGGCAAACAAACACAGGAACCTGTCAAGATGAGGAGACAGAGAAGTATGGCCCAAAAGAGGGAATAGATCAAGTTTCTGGTGGGAGAACTAAGTGACAAGGAGATGGGCAACCTCACAGACCAGGAGATAGCCTACCTAACAGACACATAGTTCAAAACACTGGTGATAAAGATGCTCACAGGCTTGACAGATATGTTTGAGTGTGGCAGATGCATAAGGGAAGAAGTGAAGGCTATGCTAAATGAAACAAAGAGTAATTCCCACAAAACCAATGGTAAAGGGAAGGAAACAGGGGTTCAAATCAATTATTTGGAACATAAGGAAGAAAAGAAACATCGACCAGTACAGAATGAGGAAACAAGAATTGAAAAAAATGAGGATAGGCTGAGGAACTTCTGGGACAAATTTAAACATGCCAACATCCAAATTATAGGCTTGCCAGAAGGAGAAAGGAAGAGTAAGAAATTGAAAGCTTATGCAAAAAAATGATGAAGGAAAGCTTCCCAAATTTGGTGAAAGAAATAGACATACAAGTCCAGGAAGCACAGAGCGTCCCAAACAAGCTAGACCCAAAGAGGACCACACCAAGACACATCATAATTAAAATGCCAAAGTTTCAAGATAAAGAGAGAATCTTAAAAGCAACAAGAAAAAAGCAGAGAGTTACCTACAAAGGAGTGCCTATAAGACTGTCAGCTGATTTCTCAAAAGAAACTTTGCAAGCAAGAAGGGACTGAGAAGTATTCAGGGTGATGAAAAGCAAGGACCTATAACCAAGATCACTCTATCCAGCAAAGCTATCATTTAGAATGGAAGGGCAGATAAAGTGCTTCCCAGACAAGGTAAAGCTAAAAGAATTCATCATCATCAAGCCATTATTATATGAAATGTTAAAGGGACTTATTTAAGAAAAAGAAGATAAAAACTATGAACACTAAAATGACCACAAACTCACAACTATCAACAACTGAATCTAAAAAATAAAAACAAAATCCAACCAAGCAAAGCAGAATAGCAACAGAATCATAGGTATGGGGCTTATTTGCAGGGTTATCGGAGAAGAGGGAGAAATAGGGAAATGGTGCAGGGATTAAGAAGCATAATTGGTTGGTACAAAATAGACAGGGGGAAGTTAAGAATAATATTGGAAAGGGTGAAATCAAAGAACTTATATGCATGACCCATGGACATGAACTAAGGTGGGTGGGATTGCTGGAGGGAAGGAGGGTACTGGGCAGAGGGGAGCAAAGGGAAAAAAATAGGGACTATTGTAACAACATAATCAATAAAATATACTTTAAAAGAATCTGTTTGTTATCTGTCTGTATTAACTTCCAAGGGCTGCTGTAACAAAGTACCACAAATTGAGTGGCTTGAAATAATAGGGATGTATAGTCTCGCAGCTTTGGGGACTAGAAATCCAAAATCTAAGTGTTTGCTGGGCCATTCTCTGAAAGAAACTTTTAAAGAAGAATCCTTCCTTGCCTCTTCCTAGCTTTAGAGGGTATGTGTGGCTGTCAATTCTTGGTTCTCCTTGGTTTGTAAGTATGTCACTCATAGTCTCCTTCATTGTCACATGGTGTTCTACCTGTGTGTCTTTGTCTTTACATGGAGTTATTGTCTTTCTGTCTAATTTTCCTCTTCTTGTGAGAGCACCAGTTATATTGGATCACAAGTTTAACTTACCCCAGTGTTACTTCATTTTAACATAGCTAATTACATATCTAACAAGGCTATTTCCAAATATGGTCACATTCTGTGAATTAGGGGTCTGTAGTAGTCAGGGTTCTCCAGAGAAACAGAACCAATAAGAGAGAGAGGGAATGAGAAATTAGCTCATGTGACCATGGAGGCTGAGAAGTTTCCCAATCTGCTATCTGCAAGTTGTAGATTCAGGAAAGCCAGAGGTGTAATTTCAGTCTGAGTCTAAAGGCCTGAACTGGGGAAGCCAATAGTATAAGTCTCAGTCCAAGTGCAGGAGACCAATGTCCCAACTCAGGCAGGCAAGTGGGGAGGGAACAAATTCTCCCTCAGCTTTTTGTTCTATTTAAGCCCTCAGCGGAGAGTATAATTTATTTTACCTATTCCACCAATTCAAATGCTAATCTCATCTGGAAACTCTCACAAACACACCCAGGAATAATGTTTAACCTGGGACCGGTCAAGTTGACATGTCAATTTACCTATTACAGATTCCAGTATCATTTTGAGGGAGACACAATTCAGCTCATGACACTGTCACAGGAAATTTCTCCCCATGCTATTATTTCTTTGGTGCAGCTACACCATTCTTGGGCCCATTCCTAAACTCTCAACATCTAAATCAGCGGTTCTCAACCTGTGGGTCGCAACCCCTTTGGGGGTCAAACGACCCTTTCACAGGGGTTGCCTAAGACCATCGGAAAACACATATATAATTACATATTGTTTCTATGATTAATCACTATGCTTTAATTATGTTCAATTTGTAACAATGAAAATACATCCTGCATATCAGATATTTACATTACAATTCATAACGGTAGCAAAATTACAACTATGAAGTAGCAACAAAAATAATTTTATGGTTAGGGGTCACTACAACATGAGGAACTGTATTAGAGGGTCACGGCATTAGGAAGGTTGAGAACCACTGATCTAAATAAACTCTCTCTAAGGGTTTCTGAGACTTGGATCTGGCCCTCTCCAACTCCTGCTAAAGTCTTCTGGAGGTACATTCTAAGTTTCTATGATTTCATTTAAAGAATAAATTAGAGCATGTGTTGTTGTCAAAGGTTTTCATTTTTTTACTGCATGTATATAATATGTGTTCTATTATTTCTTATGCATATTTGAGTTTCTTCTAATGAGTTATATAATTTGTCTTTGTTTCTAGTGGTTATATTTTTAAATAGTATTTTATATAGTAGCCATAATCCACTGCTTCTTCAGGAAATATCTAATCTTCTTATTACAAGCAATAGAGATATAGTAAATTTCTACTTTTCTCTCTTCCCTGCAATTTGCCATCAGAATATAGTTCAGCATTATATTTTTGTTGTCCTTTATACCTTTAAGTACACCTATGCTTCTATTCCTTGATTTATTAGCATTACTTAAGTCTTTTGATCTGAGGTTATAATAGCTGAGGTTTTCAGCATACTCGTACTACTGCTCCATTTTTCTCTTCCCTCTCCATTGGCAGGATATATAACTTTAACAGTCTGCTTTGTAATTCTTTTTGTTTTAGACTTAGTCCTACACTTAAACACATTCACAAATAACTACCAGGCATTTTTCAATAATTTATTCATTCATTTTTAGGACACCTATGGCTTATCATTATTTCTATGAAATTTTATTAAATTATTGTTATTATTTTCCATAATAACATCCCATTTTTCCTTCCTGAGGGACACTAATCATGCATACATTGTAACTCCCTGTCTGTGTTTCCTGTCTTATTTCTCTTGTCACTTTTAACTCTTGGCTCCTGTGCATTTCATCAAATCTTGAAATCCACATCCCTTTTTCTGCCCTCAGCAATCACTATCCTCTTTTGTACTGCTTCTGATATGATTTGCATTTCCGTGGTTGTCTTGTTTTCTTTTCTACCCTTTCTCTCAGTTCTGTCAGCTTTGTCTTATTTATGTCTGGTAACTTACCATCATTCTCTTTATTGAGATTCTGATTTCTATGGATGATTTCCTTCATTCAGTTTTTTAAAATTTGTATCACATAGTTTAATCACAATTTTCATATACTCCATGGAAATTATCACTAAGAAGAGTTCTTTTTTTGCACCTGTTCTCCCTATTTGTTTATAACTTGTTTTCTTTAATGGTATCTTTTGTAGAGATTTTGAAGTATTCTTTCATGTAATTATTCAGCTTTGAATGAGATGAATTCTTCCCAAGCCCACTATGTGAGTGATGTTCACATTGACGATTGAGGATGATCAGGACCATGTTCCAAGCATTAGAAGTACTGTCCTTGGTGACATAGGGTTGTGTCTGGGAACAAACTCCTTTTGCCTTTTATTTTCTTAATCAAGCAAGATTGAGAGCTGTAATATCAACCACAATGTCAAGATCTCCTCTCTTCTGGACTGTCTCACCAATAGATAGCGTCCTGAAAAAAGGACAATTTGTATGGCTCCCCTATGATAACCACCTCTCCTGCTTTCCCTTTGTACCAGACTGGGTCTTGGGAAGAAGCGAGGATCAAATCAAGACCTTGTTCCAATGTTTTCAAAGAGCACAATATCGCTCACTATTTTCCTCACTGAGTAGACTACATTTATTTTGAAGTATTGTATCTATTGTGTTCATCTAAGATTTGTAGGTATGGGCATCATTTCTTAGCATTTTCCTGCACTCTGGCTTGGCCTTCTCTGTACCTGGCAGTCGCTCCACAGATATTGCGGAAAGGATTACAGAGGCCTTGTAACTGTGTTCAAGATGGAAATTTTGTTTTCTTTTCTTTTAGTTTTGTCATCATTATTTTTGGGTGATTACCAAGGGGCAAAAGAAACTGTACTAGTTTTATGCCACTATTATTTTTGTTTTGTTTCAAAGTTTATTTAACCTTTAGTTTTTCAGAGAAAACTACAAAGGTGAGAAACCAAGAAACCACATTCAAAGAAATTACCTATGGTCATGACATAACACACATAGGACAACAATTCTTTGTTTTATTTCTTAAACTAAATGAGCTTGCCATTATAGCACACATTGGAATAGTTTTAATAGTGAATTGAATTCATTATTAAGAAAATAAACATAAAACTCTGGATTTTGCACTAAGAATCTTATATTTAAGTTCATGCTTGTAAATAAAATTTCTATGACATGTCATAAGTTTGAAATATAGTATTCCCTCACTTATCACGGGTATTATGTTCTAGACCCCCGCCCCCCTCCCCCGTGATAGGTGAAAATCCACGAAGTAGAAACCTTACATTTATTTTAGTATTTATATATATTTTAAGGCTTTATAAACTCTTCCCACACACTTATAAACCATTCCCAGTTTCTTATTAACCTTTCCCACTCCCTTATTAATCTTTCCCACACTTTTATAAACACTACTTCTGCTTTTAAACATATTCTACACTCTTAAACCTATGTAACTTTAACAACATGCGTATACAGTACCTGAAAATCCTGCAATATAGTGAAAAATCTGCGATAAATAATTAAATATAATATTTTTTAAAATCCCGTAATACAGTGAAGCCGCAATAAGTGAACCACGATATAGAGAGGGACTACATAATAAATGTTTCTCCAGTAATCCCTTCACAAATATTCTGTTTACTCTCAGAAGTAGATTCAGGTGAAGGATAATTAATACAGAATATTAAATAATATAGTTTCCTGAATTTATGTTATTGACAGAAAATTTATTTCTACTGCAGCATTTGTTGACACCTAACCCCTTAATACTATTAAACTATAGTGGCATGTCACTTTTATAATGTATACATGTTTTTCTTCTTTTCTGGTGAAATACACAAAGGTAAATATGCAAAGTCCACACTTAGATAGACTCAGATATACAACAACATCTGACATCAATCAAAAAACTATAATTGCCTTGCCTTGAAAATAACTAGATTTAAAAATAAAATTAATGAAAACATTTATAAAAATATTTTTATTCAGTGGTTTGCAATTTTGGACAAAAAAAAAACTATTGAAAGGTGAATGTTTATATGATTATATTCAGAAAAATCTAGACTTTTAGGTAAGAATACCTATGATTTACTCACATGTGTGCCACTAAAATCAGTACAAATCAAGGCTGTGTAGTAAAAATTAACCCAGCTGAACCTTGCAGACATCTGAAGAATTAGGGCAAAAGCCTTGTAAAAAGATTGCTTCTTTTTACATGGTCTAAATTTTCTCTTACTATTACCTATGTTACCATGGTAGGTGGGCAAATATCTTTCAGCTCCTGAAACCCCTTGGTTTGGAAACAGAGACGATAGTGGTTTGGCCTGCCACAATTATTTTTGTTGGTTGGTACAGGGTTCTACAGAGAAGGAAAACTCTGATTCCAAAAAACCTCCGCTGCCTTGCGGCATACCTCTTCAGGGGAAAGGCTAAGGGAGTAAACCCCGACAGAAAATCCGGAGCCGGAGTCCCTAAGGCGGTTTGACGTTGTAGTCAACACCGGCAACTCCTGCGGCGCACCTGAACCCAAGCTGTATTGACTCCGTCTTTCCCTTGGACCCTTCAGCTGCGAAGAGAGGGGGGGTCCACTGCATGGGCAACAGCAGACCCTCCATATCACCCTGCCCAGGCTCTGTAGCTTCAGCTTCACTGGAGAGGACACTCCAGCGTCATCGCAAGATGTCGATTCAACACGGGAGGAGACAGATACCGTGTCACTCCCGAGTCGGACTGCACAGCCATTCTCGGCGGTGCAGATAGACTCTTAAGAAGCTACACCATCGTCTCTCGAGACGGACGGCTGCCGACGACGACGACAGGGTTCTAATTATTCTGTGATACATCACACGATGCAATAGATCACAGAATAATCACATTGTCCTTCATCTGGGGTCTTTTCTTTCCTACCCTCATTTCTGCTTAGAATTGGGTGTCCCAGCTCCTTCATAGATCTTCTGTCTATCCTCTGTAAGTGCTATGGTTATTAATACTTTTCTTAATACATTTTGTCAGTGAATACAAAGAATATAAGGGTAATCATGCTTTATATTAAAAATAAAAATAAAGAATACATTAATTTGAGGTGGGTCAGTTAAGACATGAAGAACAACCAAGTGTTACAAAGATACATTCTCCAGGTTTCATGTATTTCAATGCCATCTACATGGAAGTGGCAGCATATGGGACATTTTCTATTAAAGCTCTTTCTGACCTGCCCTTTGATGTTAGATATAACAGTAAACATGGCATTAACTATGTAGATAACAAAAGGAAATGAATATACCTGACTTTTAAAATGGAATGCAAATTGAATAGTTAAGGATTAAAACCATAGGGCAGTAGCAATCATTATATCTTTATTAAGTATTTACTATGTGCACAACACATTGTCTACCGCTATGGGGATACAAGCAGTTGAAACTGTCTCTCAGGAATTTTTAACACTTTTCTAAAGATGACAAGAAAATTAAAAGAAATACGGAGTAAGCCAGAAATAAATGATTTTTACCAATGTTAAATGATTAAATTCTAAGGCTGGAAGGGTCTCATGTGGGAGTGGATGGGGTCAAGTCTTGAAAGGCAAATTAAAATTGGATAGGTAGAGATAAAGAGGAGAGATTTTGAGAGGAAAAGGAGGTATGAACAGACTTGGAGGTAGAGAAGTTATAAACTTATTTGGTGGGAGAAGATGGTTCATATGGGTAGTTTTAGGAAGTAAACTTAGAAAGGAAGATGAGGACTAAATGCTGGATCTTAGTTCAAAAGAAATCTCAAAGGGATAATTTTTCCAATACTGAATTTTTGTGTAAGATCATACTTTTAAAGACTGGATTAGACAAAGAATTTTTCCTATTCTTGAGGTTTTTCTGGAATTGGTGACTTCATTAACTGTCTCATTTTAGAATTTCTTTCACTTCCATTTGGACTTTTTTTTTTTTTTAATTGCTGAATGGAAATTTCTTTATCAGCTGCTTTGCATTAGTAGTCAAAATGGGTTAACCAATGCTATGATAAAAAGACAACCTCCAGAATTTTCGATGCTAAATACGACAAAAGTGTATCTCTTAATCACAGCAGAATAAAGGGGTAATGTGGGCTGCCTGGAGACTCTACTCCACACAATCACTCAGAGATCCAAGATAACTGCGGGAACCTTCCTGCTCCAGCACGTTGTGGAGCTAGGCTACTTCAGCAGGGGAAGATCTAGCTGCGGGGCCACGCGCTGGTCCGTCATGCTTTCTGCATTCTGCGGCTCAGGTCACATGGTCCTCCAATCTGCAAAGGTGTGGAAAACATAGATGAACAAATGGAATGTTCGGTGGGTTCCACTCTCTCTGCCACACCTTCGATATAGGAAGTACACCAATTGAAGGCACATCATAATATTTCCTTACCTTTTGTTTCTTAAACCTGAAATATCCTCAAAACTTAAGTTTACAGATTTTCTTCCCTAACCTTTTCATCATCATGCAGGTATCTTTTCTAAATCCTTTCTAATTAATACCTAACCTATTTATAAGTAGAAATTAAAATTTATGTCGGTCCTGTAAGAAATGCAAGAAAAAAATCTCATTGTAATTATTATTTTCTCTGTGTGGATTTACCCTTTCATAAGTTATGTATAATCAATGGCGATTTCAGACCAGCTCTCAGCACATCTCTGACCACTCTGTACTCATCCTGTTTTATTCTTCTCCAAGTTCTTTACATTTTTCGCTAACCCACTTTCACTCTGTCAAACTGCGTCATCCCTTCAAGTCCTCAGTCAAGTGCATCTTCTCCAAAAGGTTTCCCCAGGTTCTACCAATCAAAATTCATCCCTTCCTCTCCAAACTAAGAGTATGAACATCAAATGCTTGCCCTGCCATGCCTTTTGTATTTGCATCTCTATAAAGCAAGCAGTGAGGACTGTCTCCCTCACCCTCCCTGGGAACATTTGGTAATGTTTGGAGATAATTTTGATTATCAAAATCTGGGTAATTAAGGGATTGCTGCTAGCAATTAGTGGCTAGAATCAGATTGCTGTTCGATATCCTGCAATGCACAGACAGCCACCACAACCAAAAATGAAGCAGCCCAAAATGTTAACAGTGTCAAGGTTGAGTCTGAAGGCCAGAGTAAGAACCATTTTTCATCTTTTCTTTCCACAGAATGCCAATTACAGTGCTCTGCAGATAGTAATATACTCAGCTTTTGGTAATGATTGGGCTTCAGAAATTTCTAAAGGAATTACCAGGTATTATTGTTAGAAAGGAGAAATTAATTTTTAGTACTAGCCATGATGGTGTCTCTTAATGTATGCCCAGAGTTTCCTCCTTTTAAAGCCCATGGGAGCATTATATTTCCCATTCCATCTGCAGTTGCATATGACTGTTATTTTTTGGCCATTTTGTTACAGGTGGAAGTTGCTTGAGTTGTTCTGTGCTATAGTGTTTAGCCGCTGGTTGTGAGACCCTTCGATTCCCTATCCTTCTTGCTGCTGTAATCAGCTGGCAGCCACAGGACCCTACAAAGTATGAATACAAAGGTATGTAATGTAAGCAAGAGGTCATTGTTTAATCAGTCCTTCAGTGCATAAGCATATACATATTTTTTAAAATCTCATATAAAATTCTTCTCACTCCTAAAATTCTAACTTATGTCAGCATGATTAAAACGTCAATGTCATTACTGCAGCTTCTGGACCTACCATCTCTGACACAAACCTGTTCTTTAGGTTTATTTTGCTGATAAATCAACAAATTTTTGAAATCAACAATTTTTTAAAATGTTCCCAAATCAACCTTTATTCTGCTTTTGGTTTTTTCTTTGCTACCCAGAGCTATAATACCGACTTTACTTTTCTTAGTCAATTGTAGTTTATGTATGTTTTCAATTGCACTATATATTTTTCAGTATGGAACATGAATCTAATTCCATTTGTTTCTGTTAGTTTGTAAAATACATTCTGTTAACACGAACTACTCATGGGACACAGAAGTACCATAAAATTACAGAAAAAACCCTGCCAAGGGATCATGAGGTAGCCCATAGAGCTTTGTCCTAAACGTAGAAAAACTGGACTCAGTCAACTCTACCAATTGATTGCTGTAAGACGGGTAAGGTCAATGTGGTCTACACACATGCTTTGTAAACCATCGTGAACTATGCAAAGGACAGTTGTTAATAGTGTGCTCACAGGTCTCTTGCTCTGGCTCTGTTGCCACTGAACTCCACAACCATGTCAGTAAGTTGACTTCCTGGTTTTCAGTTTCTTTACTCATATACTAGACTATATAATGGTTGATTTTTATTTCTCTTTCCAAATATTAAAATTCTAGGTTTCTCTACATAATGAGTTATTCTTAATTTAAATGCTTTATAAAATCCTAGCCTATTAAAAAAAAAGAAATGTGAATTATTTCCTTATTTTTAATTATTCAAATATCCTAGAGATAAGTAATTTCTACACATTTGTAATTGTCCCTATTTTATATAATGATGAATATCCCACTATTTGTTTTCAATAAATGTTGAGATGAATAATTGTTTACCATAGTATCAAATCATTAATCAAAAATAATGCATCAGTAGCATAGATTTAATAGTATTAAATAATAATAGTGTTAATAATAGTTTTTGGCTGGGCAGTGTTCCATAAGCATTACAGTCATTATCTGATTTAATTTCACAACAATGGTAAGTGGTAGATAAAAATGATAAGGGGACAATTATGATAATATTATTTTTAGATTGGGTTATATGACCTCTTTATTCATTTTAAACTTCCCAAAACATTTGTGATCACTCTATAGGATCAGTGTACAAACTATAATCTGAAAGAAATCCATGGTGTTTTTACAGTATGTGAACACAACCATCTGATTTATAGTTCAATCTGTTAATGCACTCTGTTATTAGGCCACCTGGCAGTTTTATGCATTGTGAATTTAAAGAGGAGCTCAATGTAACATAAGCTTTACAAGCTGGAGAAATATTATTGAAATGAAACATGAATGAGGACCATTTAAACAATAAAATAATGTGTATAGACTATATATTTTTAGTTTTAGTTAATACATGCCTTAGGTATAAATTCTGAAATAAGTTGAGGTTCTTATGAGACTATAAAGATGAAATTCAAAATAAACTTATTATTGTGTGATTGTTAAGTAGTTTTCATGTGCTTGTAGAGAAGCAAAATCTAGGCACAAATTCCTCTGAAAAATTAAGATCACATATCAACTATATTTTCTGTTAGTACTCACAGAAGTGTACTTGGGGAAATGCTGTCAGAATGAAAAGCCAGAACTGGGAGGCAAAAAAACCCCTCTTTTATGACTCTCAGTTTTATCATCATTTAAGAGATTTGATCCACCATTGTTGGAGTACAAAATAAGGTCCGTACAAAGATAACCCCAGAAAATACGGCAATGAGAGGAAACAGTGGCATAACAGTGAACTTCTATTAGACTTGAAAAAAGTAAGGCTACTGTAACGTGATGTTACTTACCCTATATTATTCTAAATGTGTCAGTTAGTAGTCCATATAGTTTATAAAAAGTGTTAGATTGTGAAAAGTAATACATTTTTTAAAGTTTTATGAATAAGCAAGATTTTTTACAGTGATTCATGAAATTTGGGCTTGGTTTATTCAATTTTATATCACTACTATAGTCTCTAATTAAATGTGTGAACTACAAGTTATAAGACAGTGTTTATTTTTTTTTAATTTAGAAATTACACTATAATCAAACTGCATTATTCACATCAGGATTTTAAAGGAATCTATTTACATGATTCATATTGGTATAATTTCAAAATATATTTGCTTTAAAATACATGCAAATGACTTAAGGGAAATTATATTTTTATACAAACATATCTATTTTCTCTAATTTTTTAAATTATGAAAATGTGAAATATTAATAAAATTGTAATGAGTTCTGTATTTTGAAGTATAAAACACCCCACAAATAATTATGAAAAATAATGGCTTTTCAAATAGAGTTATTTTTCTTTATAAGTTATGGAGAAGTATTGAAATGGCTTCTCATTGTCTCAATATTTTTCAACTATTTAATTGTCCACTGGGGGGAAAAAAGTGAAATACATTTCCTTATACATTAGAAGGCAAAATCAAAAATTTTAATTTATCCAGTAAGTATTATACTATTTTCCTTTTAACCTTAACATTGACTTTATCATTAGATATTTGGATTCTACATCTGGATTCTGCTATTTCAGTTTAATCTTCCAGTTTTAATAGTTTGGTTTAGAGGTTTTGATAACATGATGCCCAAGCTTTTCTTACAGAAAAAAAAAACTATAAAAATAAACAATCATTTAACAAATTCAACTCCCCCATATATCAATCATGGTATGCTACTTGGTTTAATATTTTGAGTTGTACCTTGGATAGTTCTTATCATGCCACTTACTGAGGTGACTGTGTATTTTTCTGCCTGTCTAATGTGCCCTGAAGACTTCTGGTTTGGGAACTCAGGGAGGTCACAGGATATGATAAAATTCATTTAACTGAAGTGTACTGGTTATGAAAATTGCTTGTTCCACTGGGCGATTTCACTACTTCATTTATAACGTAAGTGCTCATTGTGCTTCCACTGGCTGGGATCTGACCCCTATATTTCTCATTTTCCTTCTGAAATGTGGGTCAGCAGTGTTGTCAGATTCCTCCTCTCCTGTAAAACATTTTATTTTTAAATATGTGACACAGGAGCTTTCTAAAAGAACAGGTTTAAAAAAAAATGTCCTGCTGGATGGCATTTATGACTCAGAGAAGTATCATTGCCATTGACCTCACAACTCTTCTTAAATAGTCAGAGAAGGGCAACAAAATTGACAATTAGGCTTCCGGAGAAACAGCATTCAGCTCAACTCAACTCGTGCCTGGCGGCATAATCATGCAGATCTGGCTCCTATATGAGAAGCCGTTCAAGCCTGTAATAATGAGGGTTCAACAAATTTGAACTTCCTTTCTCAACAGCAGATTTAGAAGCCATTGATCTGTTATACACTTATTAAAAGGTTTTGTACCATTGAAATGTTACTTTGGATATTCAGCCTAATTCCTTGATTTACAAATCAGAGGTCAGGATTCTAGAAAGCTTTAACTCTATTTCTGTCTCCACAGAGATGGTGGTTTAAAAAAATGTTTTTATTCCTTCTCTTTTTTTTTTTTTTCTTTTTGACTATGCTTTCAACACTTTTCCAAGATAGTACTGAGCTAAGGGGGATTTATCAATAACCAGTTACTAAGAAAACTGATAATTTTACCCATCAACCACTTTTTAAGATTTGGTATTCAGTATAGTCCCTATGATAATAATAAGAAAAAAAAGAAGTTCAATAATAAATTATTACTTGGTCTTTATATTTTTACAAACCACCACATTTTTATGACTTAAATAAACACCAATTGTTCTTAGACTAGGAAGAAAGTAATAGAAAAAAGGTATAATTAATATAAAATTCAAAGGAAAAAGTATATGTCAATACAGTATAGTAGAAGGAAATAGTTAGTAAGGTTGCTCCATTTTCTGCAAAGTCACTATCCTAAAATGGGGCTGCCACACTTCAACTCATAAGTTAATATCTATTTAAAATATTTTCCTTCAAGGAAAAATTATCTCTAGTCTTACCCAATAGTAACCTGAGCCATTTGTTTCATTTGTAAATGAACTTTTACCAGGCCTAGACCTGTTTCTCATAAGGGAGAGAGACAGAGAGATGGGACCAAGGCCAATGGTGCTTGCTTGGTCTATAAGATTTATTTCTCCTTCATGGAAAGGAAGCCAGTTATAATAATGTTTCCTCAAGACAAACAATAGAGGCCCACTGTAGTAACTGCCAGAAACTGAATGAGGAAATCAAAAGAATAATAACAGCTGGGTTGGGTCTTGCATTGGTCACCTATTGCTCTATTTAGTTCCCAGCCAGAGTGCATGTCTTCTACCTTTCCGTGTGATACATGTGCACAAAACCCCAACTGCATGTTCACATCGGATTCTAAATTCCTTAGCCAATCAGTGTTATGATGTTATCACAACAGTTATTTGAAACAAAATTGCAGTAGTCATTACCCAGGATGGTCCCTACTACCTGAGGACAGTTGTAAGATTGAATAAACCATGAAATAAACACCTCAAAAAAATTATGCTAGAAATATAGCAACAATATTGATTATTTATCAGCATGCTAGGGCTAGATTTAGCCCCAAATGTGTCTGTTACCCAAACTGATAATAGTTAAATAAATTCACAAGGATGCCATACATTTAAAAAAGAAGAAAAGGTTTGGCTATCTCTGGATGAGACCTTGTGAAATTCTTCACAGAGATTATGCAATAAACTTGTCATCAGGTGCAGGCACAGAGACCATGCACTGAAAGGGAATTATAAGCCTTAGTTTTTGTACATAATAAAAATCTACTGTGGAGATGTGTCTAATTTCTGAACACTTAAGCTTCCCTTTATGAACAGGTTGAGGCTATGTTATAGCTGTTATGTGACCCAGTAGGAATTGTTCCATTTTCCTATATGTGTATGCTACATTCAGATATGCATAGTCAGATCCAAATGGATTGATTTTGCCATATTTTATATTGACCATTACAATGAAAGAAGATAAAAGAGTATACTTAAATAGATTTACTGTTAGCTTATTGTAAATTGTCTGCAGATATTTTTAAAAGTTGGTTTACTCAAGAATTCCCACTATTGTAACTTCACTGCTTGCTTTCATTTTTTTTCTTCCATTCCATGGGGTATGTGATTCAAGCAAAAAGTCTAACTCCTACACACCACAAAACTATTGACTCAGAATAATTGCTTATACACATACATCCCTCACGTTCATTCCTTTATTAAGAAGTTTCCTTGGGGTTTAGGGATTTCCTGAGAAGTATCTGGCAATAGGAGGGAGAAATGTCACCTCACTGAGAGTTCTGAGTCAGTATATTTTTAACTTGCCTGTGTCTTTTAGCTGAGTCATTGACCTGGGGGAGAGAAAATAAAATGAAAAACAAAGAGCAGAATAGCAGTAGCAGGAATTCTTACATACACTGGGGGGGAAAAATTTTGCATTATCAAGAGCAGTGGTTCTCAACCTTCCTAATGGCATGAGTCTTTAATACAGTTCGTCATGTTGTGGTGACCCGCAACCATAACTAAAGCATAGTGATTAATCACAAAAACAATATGTAATTACATATGTGTTTTGTGATGGTCTTAGGCGACCCCTGTGAAAGGGTCGTTCGACCTCCAAAGGGGTCACGACCCACAGGTTGAGAACCGCTGATCTAGTGGACATGTAGTAGAACTATCCCATCATTCTGTTATCCTTTAATATAATGTGTGTACAGATGTGATGCCAGGCTTTCAGGTTAATAAACATTGTAGCACGTCCTCATTGCATAGTATATTGTATAACAAAATAGGTAAACTTCTGCCTTTTTGAAGCTGACAGACTAAGGAAGCAACACTCAGTTCCAGTTAGAATTCTTGCCTTCACTGCGCAATACTGGGTATTGTGGTGTATATTATTTCTCTTATCCCTCACAATGGCCTTCTGATATCAGATTTCACCAACTGTCCACTTTTCAGAAGAGAAAGCAGTACTGTTCTAATATAGATTTGTTTCTCCATCAGCGGTGCATTTCACTGAAGCTCAAAATGTTCCAGTGTCAAGATAAAAAGTTAAAATAATTTACCTAAAAAGTAAGAAAATGATAAAAAGATTTTTTAAAACTTTGGGGAAAGGCACCAAGGAACAGACATAATTCATTTCATCATTCACAGAGTGCTCTCCCTCTTGGCAAATGGAGAAATGTATAAATATAAAAGTATTATTAATTCTTGAGCTCCTCTCCATAAGCTTTGTGAGCACTCTTCTCTACATGCAGCAGTCCCTCAACAAATGATTAATAAAAGTACACACGGGGAGATTCACACATGCCTTTGACTAAGCTGATGGAAACCTGGCTGTCAGACCGAGGCTGGGAGTAGAGCTGCTAAGATGAGGAAGGAATACTGTAAAGCCCTGTTCCCTCTTGCTCAAACTTGTCTATAACTGCTTGAGCTGGGAAAGCTTGACTCAGACCCTTAATGCACAGGTGTTTTATCTTAAATAAAAACAGCAACCAAGAGCAACTTCATTTCTTTCAGCATTATTTTCTTACCATCGCCATGTGTTTCCTGTTGCCTGGTTGAGAGAAGCCAGAGACTCTGTTAATTAGACATAGCCAGGCACATTTGCCTGAAGGGAAGCCCAATGATTTGCCTAGGCACTTCCAGACCCTGTAGAAGAACCAGAGATATTTGTAGCATTTGCCAAGGATCCTAGAGCTCTGTGATTGGAAACTGTCAGACAGACCCAAGTAGTGAGAGATGGCAGCACCACTATCCCTAACCCTAACCCTAACCCTAACCCCAACCCTCATCCTAACCCTGAAGGCCTTAAATACCTGAGTCACAATGTCAGCACAGGGCATCCCCACCCTGCTTCAGGACACACAAAGGGGACCAGCTAGGGATGTGGTGAATGCAGCTTTGTACAGAGTTTGCTTCCCTAACATACCCCTAGAGGATTTGAATAGTCCCTTGAAAGAGTTATTCTTTTGAGATAGCAGAGTAAGGCATTGCAGCACCAACTCGAGTTTCAGTCTACAGTGTGTTCTAAGGCCCCTTGCACGGTCCTGGGTGCTGATGTTCAGCTGCTGAAGGTGTGATTAGCAGCTGAGAAAATGGAAGGCTCCCAGAAAGAAAATACACACCATTTCCTGAAATGGTTGACCAGAAAAACACAGACAGAAGCCAGTACTCAAAGCTGCTGTGGAGACCCCTGCCTCACACCCTTAGGTCACCCTGAGTGGGACACTGGACTGCTCAGAGCTGCCACCAGTCCAGTGCATGCCGCACTGTAAGAATAAGTGATTCAGCATTGTTATCTGCTTAATAGATTTGAGAGGGTAGAGGTAGCTTACTATTTGTTATGCTCCTTTCGCAGGAAAAAGAATAATAATTTTGTTCAAATTCTGAAACAGGTGTCAGCTTATTAGGGATAGTCATTGCATTCACTCCAACTTGGAGGGTTGGCTCAGGGGGAAAAAGTTATTACTAATAATTTCAACTGAAGATTCCTTTTAATGTAATTTAAATTTTTTTCAAATCTTGACTCTTGTTATGATCTCTAGTCATTCGTAACACTAACTACTGCATAAAAAGAATTACTCTGTCATGATTTCTTTGCCAAATTCATGTTTGAGTCAAAGTGTCAATGTTATATAAGAGGTTTGTTACCTGACTTCAAGTCTAATGAACAATTTCTTCTATTAATATTCACAACTTTTAAAAAAAAATAAAAACTACTCTGGAAAAAAAGGAGAAACATCAAGAGGAAGGTATTGGGTATTCAATAATGAAATTACCATATATGCCAGTCCTCTTTTTTCTGTTAAATGCTATGCCCTCACAGATTTCACACCAAAGAAAGAAAGTGAATATTGAATCAGGGGAATTTTTTAAAATTATGTAAAATTTCTGCCTATAATAGTCATGTGTGGGGAAAAGTATACTGTAATAAAACTTTTTAAGGGTTATTATGATTATTATTCTCAGAAAACCTGTGCTATAGAAAAGTTAAATTTGTCAATCTTAGAAGCCAGCTTCAGTAGCAAAAAGATTTGCATTGTGGGTAGGAAAAGAAATAAAGGAAGAACGAAAGAAAGGAAGAATGAAAGAAAGAAAGAAAGGAAGGAAGGAAAGAAGGAAGGAAGGAAGGAAGGAAGGAAGGAAGGAAGGAAGGAAGGAAGGAAGGAAGGAAGGAAGGAAGGAAGGAAGGAAGAAAATATGATAAAGCTAGGGCTACTCTGGACACTTTCTTAGATTTTGCATTTGAACTGGAAGAGAGGGAGGGATGAGAGGAGAAAGTGGTTCACAAATAGCGATACTGACCTGACCAACTGATAATAAAGCAGAATCATCAGAAATGAACACTGGGTCCTGGAAGGACTGTTGCTTTTTTCCCTGATATAATACTGGGGCCAAGCAGAGGGACCCCCACAACCTGGGGAGAAAACTTCAGTGAAGTTCAAAGAAACTATGCTTAGAGCAGCAAGAAGCTCATTTCCAGGATAGGCAAGTAGGAAGAGCCCAGGTTACAAACCTTAAGAAGTTCCGTAGCTATGGCGACGAGTCAGGTGGACCTGAAGAAATAACCCGAAAGCCCCAATGACCTTGACATTTTTGTGACTCTAATAGTGAACCTGCTTAAGTGACTGACTAATCCTTACATCTCTTTAATCAAGGCTCTGTTCCTTTATTTATATTCAAAAAGTCCTGCTACCTGCTTGGTTGCAGGCGCCACACTGCTCAACAACCAAGTTTGTTTCCTTAAACCCCTGGGGTAGGAAAATCTGTGGTACAGATACTTCTGGGATCAAAAACTGTAGCATTGTGGTTGAGAGTGACCTACAAAAGTCTTTAGAAATATTTGTATAAACGCTGAAATGTTTATACAAATAAAGTAACAATAGAGGCTACTGTATAAATCATCTTTTGCTTCTGAGAAATAGTCTAGGTTCTATCTCCTCAGAAGTTTAAATAAAATATTCAAAAAATTTGCTTTGCTTTATTTCATGAAGTTGCAGTCTCACAGATTCCCCTCCCCACCCCCCCAGGCTTGTCCTCTAGTCAAATATGAGTGTCTAGAAAGGCAATTAAAAAATTAGAAAGTTTTAAGATTCAGAAGTGTTAACTGCTGCCTCCCAACTCCCAAAAATGCAAAGTAACTTGGATGCTTGAGATTGAAGGAAGCTTTAGGTGACCTCTATTTAACCTTCCTGACATGCTGAAAAGCATTTCTCAGATCCTCTCTTTAATTCATAGGGTGGACTCTCCCAACAACTCAGGTCCCTTCTGCAGTTAACTCAGTTCCCTTTCTTCTAACACATGGAAAATGTGTTGAAAGGTTCAGATTAGATTCCATTAGCCTCTTTTACCTCTCCCAAGGCAAAATCTTTGCCATGTCCTCTGACATGGGGTTTACTGTTCTTCCTTTACTCTTCCTAGTAGTTACTTCCATGTTCTATTTATCTTCAATAGAAGAAACTCACAAGTTGCCTACACTGGAAGTAAAATTCTCACTGTTGAGCAAGTGATTTCCTGGGTGCAATAGAATTTGCTTAAGGGGATCACAGAGCTTTGAATGGAGTACTCAGTAGAGTAACATCTTACTCAGGGGTTAGGATTACATACAATAATTACTGCTTATAGTCTAATTTATCTTCGAAATGTCTTAAGTTTTCCATAAAGTAGAATATTATATAATCTATGGTATGTCCAATATCTAGCCCTGGATTACTGCTGGTCACTGAATGACGTGATTGGCTTGCATGCTGAAATTGCTCAAGGTCAGTGTTCTTACAGGGTGGCTTCTCTGCCCTGATCAAACAGTAAATTAATGCTGGTAACTCCGGCCTGAAGTTGCAATTTCCTTTTCAGAGCACTGCAATATCCAATGATAACTATGAAAAATCCAAGAAATTTGTTTGGAAGAACGAATGAAGTTTAGGCTCAGAAGTTGGGCCAAAGCAATTTAACCCCAGTGTTTTTTGACTCAACATCACTTCATCACCCTTCCTATCAAATGTTCCCTGTGGTGAAGAAAGCTCAGACTAGTATGCCTGTGATATTTACAAGGTTTGCCTACAATCTCCATAATTCCAGTAAAAATAAATATTTTATTAAATATCCCAAATATCTTATTTTTTTAAAGACAATTTAAAAAAACCACTTTCCAGTGAAAAGTAAAAGATTCCTATTGTACTCAACAAGCTATAAATATCCTGTCTTTTTGTTCTCTAAATTATAATTTCCATTTGTTTAACATCTAATTTAGTTCTATAAATATCCAATGCCATTTTGATATTTGCTGAAATGTTCCAAGTACTGACCTCTTTATCAAATTAGGTCTGTGATCAAATCAGGGGAAAATACACTTAAATTTCTAATATCTTTATTATTTGTCTAACAAAACTGTGCAGTTAACTTTTAAATATTCTAAACCATTCTAGAACTCTGTGGTTTTTGGTGGACATGGCAATCAAAACTCTTCAAACTATTTACCTCAAAATATCTTCAATGAAGCTACTTATGAAGTTAAATAAACCAAGAGAATGTATTTCATAATTTTAAATTCTAAGTCCACTTCTTGTTTATATAACTATTGATGGTAACTGGCAAAACTATTTGTATTAACAACTTATTGGCAGAAGGCTACTTAGTAATTTTATCACAGAACTACTTTTAAAAACACAAATAGTCTTTTAAAAATGATAAGTATAGGGAAAGCTCACTGTAATGTAAAACTTCTAGATTGTATAAGTAGAAAGTTAAAGTTGTCCTTCAGAAGTAACCACTATTAGTATTTTGTGCATATCCTTTCTGTTTTTAAATACATAAATAACACACACACAACCCCCACCAGCTCTGAAACTGGGATTGGTTGATATATGCTGTAACCTGCTTTTTTTCCACTTAGATATTTATCACATATCCATTATAACTGTCAACATCTGTTCAGAATTTTTTTACATAGACCATAAGTTGTGTCCATTCTCTCTAAGATCCATTCTCTCTAATGAATCACAAGTTTGTTTCTCCTAGAAGTGTTCTTTATCTTCTTTAATTTTGATAAAAAAAAAAAAAGATGTTTACCAATAAACAGTGACTTGAACCCTCTAAGGGGAATTTTTATTTAAGAGTGAGATGTATGTATATTATATTTTAGTAAGTTTATATTCAATTTAAATCAATGGCACTGAAGAGATTCTAGAAGTACCAGGGATTTTCCTAGCTGTTTACACGTATAAGTTCATCTAATTTATAACTCAACTGTACTATCCTCAGTTTTATAAATAATGACTGTGACATTGAAATTTTTTCTTTCGAAGTAACATTTAGTTAGTAACAATTCAATTACAAAGGTACATTTTAGTTTTAAAGATGTTTTATCACTTATTTTCTACTATTTAACCAGTCTCCTCAAACATGAGTATAAATAATTAACAATAGTGTTATTTTTATTGATTTCTGACTGCAGCCTATGAGGTAGGTTTGGTTTTATTTGCTTCAATATACAGATGATAACGTTGGGGTTGAGAGATGTCATCACCTTGTCCCTGATCGAGCGATGGTGGGACAGGTGGAACATAACCTCTGTTTCCATCCTGCTTTCCTGCTCAGCCATCACATTATTGGGGGAACAGATAGTTGGGTTGGGTCTAGAAAATAACCAGAATAATTGTGCCGTATTTATGTTCATTTAATCATGAAGCTTGTGTAGGAAATTGAGTTTTTCAGAATGACTATTTAAATTGGTTAGGAAAATCAGATGTTATATATCTCCCTCATTTTCTGCTATGCAGCAGATATGTGTGGTGCAGTAAGATAGAAATAAGCCCTTTACAAAACCCTGTACTGGTGACCTTTTTTTTTTTTTTTTTTTCCTGATTTTTGTCACAACTGGTACATAAAATCTGGACTCTCAGTCAAGCAGAAATCAACTCATCTTCAGATGTCCATACATAGACCATCTATGCTCTTTGGGATTTTATAAAGATAGCAAAAAGAATTATTGAGAATCAGGGAACTCCTATTCTGAAATTATTATACAAGTGTTCTGCATCATTATGCTCAGAAAACTAAGAAAGCTGCCCATTGAGATCTCATAATCATCTTTCATTTCTTCTCATGAAGTAATATGATAACTTTTTCTGGTATGGCTTAAGTGAATTGTTCAGGCACAGATTGTTTTGTGTTCTTGGGCTCCACCTAATCCTCATCTTTGTCCACTTGCTTTAAGGCCCAAGTTGTGTCACATAATTTTTATTTATTTTTAACTCTACAAATGATTATGCAATGTGGCTACTTTCTGTGCCTTGCTATGCTCAGTATTTTTATCAGTGACTGGATTCTGCCTGCTCTTGGGCCCTGGGAAAACTCAAGTGAGTGTTTCAAAATTTGTTTACAAGCAAGATCATCCCCTTTTTGAGTCCAAGCTAAAACCAATCCCCATGCCGGCAGCCCTATAATACTTTCTGAGTAACACAATTTGACCTTCTCCAGGCCATGAGATATTGAGTATTATAATGTATTGCTTCACACTCATCACCTTTTATTTATTTCCAAAAAAATAGAAATTAAATTTAAAACATTTATCATAGCATCTTACCTTATTTTGTTTTGCTATATATTTTATGGGCACACACTGCAAGCGTCCCTATGTTAGTACCCTACAGATTATCTGTGTGTGTCTCTTCAGCAAGGCTGAGCTTCTCGTGGCTCAAACTTACGCTGTTAGAAGCCAGTCCATGTCTGACACATAGTGGTCAAGAAAAGTTTTATGACCATAGGAGTGAATGAATGAATTGAGGATGTTCCTTTGTGCTACTAAGTACCCTCCTTTGTTAAAATGGTGGCTTCATATTGTTAATAAGGCAAGTAAAATTTCGTTTGCCCCAGTGATTATTAAGATGAATTAGCCCACACATTCTAGAGAATTCATTCTTACATTTACAATATTCTACAGTAGAGTTTGATGTAAAACTGCAAGTATGAAAAGCCAAATCCATAAAAAGAATTAAGCAATACATAGCTAAAAACAAGTGTGGTTCCCTTCAGCAAGCTTTCCTATTCAAGTCGTTTCAGTAAATATATGTTTAACAAGCACTAAAACTGATGGTTATATTTACATGGAAGTCGATTTATGTTCTCCAAAAGCTGAATTCCTCATCCCCAATAATACTTTATATTCCTTGACATTAGCCTGCAACAAATGGCACAATTGTGTGTTTAAAAAAAGAAAGAAAGAACTCATAATAAAAACCATTCACTCTGCCAAAGATGTCATTACATTTTTCCCCTGTTCAGCTGCCAGATGTATTGCATTATATTATCAAATTGATAGATCTAGTGTTATTTCTACATTTACCATTTCACAACAACAAATAGAAATATAAGGAAGCTTTGGTAACAAATCTTGCTTAATATGTATGTGAAGTAGACAGTTTGTCTCAGAGAAAAATATACCTGATGACAGATCTCATTTCAGTCTGCTAGTGCTTATTAAGATGTCTACAAACAAAAAGCTATATCTGGGAACATCTTTTTCTGCAAACAACGGAAACTTTTAATTGCTTTAATCAGCATTTGCATAGTCTTTCTGGTGACACAGAAAAACAATTCAGGTCAAATCAGGAAAATGGCTTCCAGAGGAGAATTCTTCAGCTTAGACTTTAAGTGAACCTAGTAACGTATTTTCTATAATTCTTGAATAAAGTTTAACAATGTAATACTGTGCTGACTCCTATTTAAATTATTCCTATGCCATTAATAGAAAGACTGCTGCTGGTTTTTTCTATGTCCTTATTAGGAATGTCATTTTCAGTTATGAAAATCGTTCCCATAAAATGAAAAAGCAGACTGATTAATCAACCCCAAGTGCTAGAATTATACTTTTTTTCACCAACAACATGTTAAACATAAAGAAATCTTTGCTTCCCAGGTATTCTTTTTAATTCAATTCCTCCAGTATTTATTACAAGGTGAAATACTCTTGTTATCAACTAAAAACTTTACAAAGAATAAAAAAACTCTATAGCAGTTAAATAAATCGGCTGGCTGAGGTACTTGAGTAGAAGCATTTTCAAAACTCTTGGAACTTCAATGTGGGATGTAAAAAAAAAAAAAAGACCATTTATTAAATATAAATGTTACTACAACCTCAAGAAGGGAAAAGACTCTTCAATTCATGTCTTAGCATCTCATACAGATTGCTTGCGTTCCACAAACGCTGCAATGACAGTATTCAGGAAATAACTCTTGTTCTTTCATTAATGGGTGGATAATGTAAACTGTGGTGTGGGACAGAAAGTGGGCTTCAACATTGGGAACCCCAAGTTTGAAAACTTTCCTTAGTTTATCTCCTTTGAGTTGTGTAAGCTTGGGCAAGTCATATCTCATCTCTCTGGGTCTCCGTTTACTCATCTGTACAATAGGGATTCATTCACTTTTGTCAAGAAAAATCCCTGTACTGCTCCTGTGAACCAGGGATTGTGTCGGCATTGGAGACACGTGCCCTGTCCTCAGGAAGCTTCCATCTACTATGGGTATGCATATTAGTCCAATGGTCATGAAAACCAACAGGGTGATCAAAGTGCACAGGGGAGAGTCATGGTATGTATGCTGCCTGTGTCCTCAGAAGGTATAGTTTATAATAAAAGTGGAATTGAGTTAGTGATTCAAAAAAGCCTTTCTGTAAGACGGGCCCCAAAGATGATGTTCGGGAGACATTTGCATACATTGAAATGGATTTAGCTTCATATATATCTTTACTACTTTCTTGGTGTCAAGAAATGTAATGCCAGAGAATGAATTCTTAAGTCATTACTATATGTATTCTTATTCAGAAGATTATGTGACTTGGGGGAAATTACTTAATCTTTCTGTACCTCAATTTGTTCAGTTCTAAAATAAGGACTTAATTTCATAAGCCTGATATTCAGATTTAATAACTTAGTATTTGTTAGGGTCTGAGAAAAGTACTTGATACATGTAAGTGTTCTTGTTGATGTTGTCACCAAGTAGTCATGGCAGTGTATCTCATGAGACCAAATGCTGCAAAAGAACTTTAAACACCCATGCCTTACATTTTAACAAAGAAAAAAAGGTTAAGTTAAAGGTACTCTTTTCTGCGGTTGAAAGAAGGTGAGGCTTTTTTCTCAAAGCCCCTCTTTCCACCTCTATAGCTTCAGCTGAGGCTGCCATACTTTCCTCCGAGTAGGAAAGCCACATGGGAAGACCCAGGTCATGGCAGAAAGTGGCTGGCAAATTTGTCCTTCTCTCCTGAAGTCCCACTGTGATTTCCTGCTCAGGAATTGTACAGATATTAAACACAAAGAAAATTTTAAAAAGACCTTTGCTTTCAAGTGTCCTATACCGCAGTTAGTGAGAAAACTAAAACTACAACAGCACACATTCCAACATAAAAGCATTTATAAAACAATGTACATGGTGATCATCAGCTTTGTGAACATAAAAATTAAGTCTTATTTATCTTTATGTCTCCCAGAGTCTGATAATAATGTTCAATAAATGTTTGTTGCATTAAATTGAATATATTTACAATTACAAACAAATAGAGTCTGAGCAACTAATTGCCAAAAGAATGCCACTTTAAGGAATGATCACAGTGGATCTCTCTGGTTAACATGGGGAACCCTCAGCTTTCCTTTGTGAGCTCCTAATGAGCAGATTGACCAGGAGAACAATGGAACAAGGTGTTAGATATCAGGTACCATTAGGCTGTCTGGAGAGTCTACCTAATATTTAATACATTTCATAGTGAAACAACTCTTCCTGATAATGGAATGTCCTAATTTGAAAGACATGTTTTCTGTGAATGACTTCATAAGTAATTTGATTTTAATTAGAGCAATGCTAACCATGCCTAATTTTATGCCTTAATTTATTCCTGCAAAATTAAATACTTACCTAAAAGTAAATATTAGTGTGTCAGTTTTTGTGGCATCTGGGGAGGAGGTGGAGTTGTCACATGGCACCTATCAACCCGGAGCAGAAAGTTTTCTTATCCAGCAAAGGGAAGTAACATTCTGCTGCCAGTATATTCCCTATGGACTCTAGATGGTACAGGAAAATTCTGTCTTTTGAATCCTGTTGTTTCTTACTTTGCCTTTTTTTTCCCTAAAGCAAATAACTATTTTTCAGTTCACCTTATCTACCAAAAACAAACGTTGAAACTCCATTTCCCTTTTCTAAGATTAGAATATTTTAAATACATAGAGGATACAGGTTATTATACAAATGTGTTTGTAGACTTCAGACAAATGCCTTATCTAGTAGTATCTTGAGTTGTTCTGACTCTTTTAGAACCTTGTTTTTCAAATGATGGCTTTTGGGCCAGATGCATGAGTACCTCAAGGAAACTTAACCAAGATGTAGAACCTCAAGCCCCACTATAGACCTAATGAGTAAGGGTCTGCATTTTAACAAAAACCCAGGTGATGTGCATGCACCTTATAGTTTTAGAATCACTGTCCCAGGATGCATCTTTGGAGAATATTTTGGGTTAAGTACCCTCCAGAACACAGCTGGACTAACATGGATTTGAATCACTTGATCATGTGATATCAGATGGCCACCTCTGATCTCTTAGGAAAGCTCCCAGGGGCTTAGTTACAATAGATCATTTTACAAACTAAATTTTTTGGTGGCAACAATACCAATCTATCTTCTTCTGAATACAGAAAGGGGAAGATGAAGTTCACTATTGATTTGGAGTAATTGATTTGGTTGGTGTGCTTCTCTGTTGAGTGGACACTATCAGAGGGAAACAGGAGCTAGAATTTACATAAAGAGAGAAGGGCAAGTTTTGCCTTCATAAATATTTGCCAACCAGGGAGTCAGAGAAACCTGGATGAGACGTGTTGGGAGGACAGCTCCAACCATGAAGAAAGTATTGCTGAGTTCACTTCATGATATTTTCAAGATAATCTGCTGTACTGTGGCAATTCGGATTCTGTGTGCATGGAACTGTTGAGAACTATCTATAAAACTATTTCTATTTTAAGCTGCTATTGAATACAATTATATTCTTTCTTGTGATGTTATTGTCTATTGCACACCCTTTGCCTATTAACAGCCACAATCAATGCTAAATTATTCTAGCAAGTGAGAACTTAGGAACTTTACACCTGCCAGTTCAGGTGGTTTTCAATATTGTGTGAAAATGCCAAGGAATGACCTGTCAGCCTGCATTTGTGACAAAAGTCCTATTCATGTTGCTCAATGGTTTGTAGAGTGTGTCACTGAAGAATTATTTTTATATGGTCCAGTACCTCTCAATATCCCAGGCAATAATTATCTCAAATCCTGGCCTCAAATAAAAGGCGAAGAATGAAACTGAAGGGGTCTCTTTAGTTAGTAATTATATGGAATATGTTGGGAAGAGTTTTCACCTCATTTTTGTTTGAGTCCGTTCAAACCTCAATGGCCAGCAAATGCAATTTCTGTACCTATGGAAGCCTGAGCCATTTGTGATCCTGTAATGTAACTGTGCTGTAATATTACAGTACCTCCTCCTGTTATGATAACTAACATAAAATCATACTAAGAAGTGGATGAAGACATGTGACAGAAAAAGTAAAAATTCTTCCACAAACTCCATGAAAGCTCTCTTAAAATAAGAATCAAGCCTTTGGAGATTTGTGGTTAATTTCTTGTATTTATTTTTTGGATAATACCCTGGCTGGTTTGGCTCAGTGGATTGAGCGTCGGCCTGCGAGCTAAGTGTCGCTGGTTCGATCTTCCAGTCAGGGCACATCAGAGAAGGAAAACTCTGACTTCAAAAAACCTCCGCTGCCTTGCGGCATACCTCTTCAGGGGAAAGGCTAAGGGAGTAAACCCCGACAGAAAATCCGGAGCCGGAGTCCCTAAGGCGGTTTGACGTTGTAGTCAACACCGGCAACTCCTGCGGCGCACCTGAAGCCAAGCTGTATTGACTCCGTCTTTCCCTTGGACCCTTCAGCTGCGAAGAGAGGGGGGGTCTGCTGCATGGGCAACAGCAGACCCTCCGTATCACCCTGCCCAGGCTCTGTAGCTTCAGCTTCACTGGAGAGGACACTCCAGCGTCATCGCAAGATGTCGATTCAACACGGGAGGAGACAGATACCGTGTCACTCCCGAGTCGGACTGCACAGCCATTCTCGGCGGTGCAGATAGACTCTTAAGAAGCTACACCATAGTCTCTCGAGACGGACGGCTGCCGACGACAACGACGATTTTTTGGATAATTTTTCTTCTTCTTAATGTGAACAAGGATCAAATAGCTGGGCTAGGAGGTAATAACTAATGTGTTTGATTGACAACCTCTGCTGGCAGGCCTGAGCCAAAAATACGCACACAAAAAACAAAACAAAACAATGCGTTCCTGATAGTTTTGTGGCTGGCCTCATGGTTCGGTCTTTATTCTTTGCCTGAGCATGCTAGAAGCGTTACGTTGCCATTACAGGTGATAATAAGAGTAGCTGAGGCTTTTTATGCTTAGTATGTGCATAAACTCATGTAACCTGCTTATAACAAACTGACGTGCCCGGCACTGTTCTCCACACTCTACAAAAATATTAGCTCATTCGATCCTTACGACAAAACAATGTTTATTTAACTGATGAAATTTCCCAAGGTCACACAACCCATAAGTGACAAAGCCAAGGTGTAACTACAGGCAGCCTGGCTGCAGAGTGTGCCCTCCGACTGCTCAGCTCTGTGACGCGCAATGCAGTGTGATGATCACCTTGAGTGCTTTCTCCACACCCCGAACTGTGAGTCATTTAATTCTCACTGCAACCCAGTGAACTGGATTGCGTTATAATAACCCCCACTTTACAGATGAGAAAGAGGTCCGGTTGGTTGAAAGACACAGAGATGGTAGAGAAGAAATTATGAAAAGGTGCAATATGACTCTAAATTCCATGTTCTTAACCAATTTGCTCTATCTATATCTTAAAACCCAGTAGGCTATTGTGAAAATACTTTTTATTAAGACTAAACATATAGATTATGAAGACTGAAAAGAATGGATGAGAATGATAATTAGGTTTGAAGTTCGTTATCAGAGGTGAAAACTGCTTCTTCTCCTAGAGGGTGAAATCTAATCTGTACATCATTACGGCGAAGCCCCTCAGGTCTAGATCACTGCTAACCACTGCAGCTTCATTGCCTTTGCTTTCTCTCTCCTTCACACTCTGACATCAGCATGCTTCTGATGTTTCCCACCAGAGTGCTCTGGGATGTAGTCCACTGCCCAGAGACTCCCTCTTTCCTCTGGCTACCTCCTCAGCTGTTGTTCTCCTTCCTGCGAACACTCTATTAAGACTCAGTTCAGAGGTCACTTCCACCAAGATCCCCACCTTGACCTTCTCCTTCACACTGTATGAGTAGCCCCTTTTCTGGGCTCCCCTGATATCCTTTCTTCATCTCTGTGCATTGTCATTCTCTACTATGTATTTGCTGACCCAATGAGGACGGGCTTTTATGATAGGCAAGGGCTTTGTTTTGCTTCTATTTGTGTTCCCAGAGCCTCAAATTGTGTTTGTCGGGTAGTAGGCTCTCGGTAAGTGATTACTCCAAGTATGTACTAGCAAAAAAAAACCTATCTATCTATCTATATCTATATCTATATCTATATCTATCTATCTATCTATCTATCTATCTATCTATCTATCTATCTATCTATCTATCTTTATGGGAAGGTTCAAATAGCCTCCACTGAGAATCATGAGCATCTCTGCTTGCTTTTCCATTTTCAGAAGACAGATGAAGAGGAAGCAAGAGATTTAGAATGCAAATCATAAAAATTTGGGGTGGGGTGGGGAGCATGAGTCAAAGCTCTGTTTTGTGACCCTCATATGGAGTAGAAATAGAAAAAAAGAGGGCAGTACACAGAAGTTTTCTGCACCATGACACCTAATTTTTACAGAATCCATTAATCTCAGACACCATCAAAGGGATTTTTTTAGTTTTAATAACATTTTTCCTTTGGAATAATTTTGGATTTACAGAACAGTTGCAAGATAGTACCGAACATTCATATATATTCTTCACCCAGTTTCCCCTGATGCTATCATTTTACATGACTGTGGTGCCCTTGTCAAAACTAAGAAACTGACATTGGTACATTACTGTTCACTAAACTCCACAGTTCACTTGGGTTTCTCTAGTTCTTCCCTAGCCTCCTCTTTTCTGTTCCAGGACTCCACCCAGGATGTCACCCGACAGTTAGCCTTCATTTCTTCTCAGCTTCCTCTTAACTGTGGCAGTGTCTCAGACATTTTTTTGTTTGTTTTTTGAAATCTTGAAGCTGTTTTGCAACTTCTAGATTCATTTAAAGTTCAACAAGATTCTAGCAAAATAGTAATATTAGATTGTAATCTTTGTTATACTCTTCTGAAATACCACAACCCATGACAGATTCAGTCCTGACCCCATTTCCAGATTCGTGGAGCCAACCAACTCTTTGGATCACCCTAAGTGACCTTTGTATTATTGGCCCCCAGAAATCATAACACTTTGAGCTCCCTATGGTTTAGACATAACTGAGAACCTCTTATCCCCTAATACAAGAAAGGAGACAAAGTTCATGTAAAAGTAGATATATTTAAAATCTTACTGATGCAAAATGCACCTTTCAATGATAATTTAAAACCTATAAGTATTAAACTTCAACAAATTCACTTAAGAGGGTGCATAATAAAGTGGAAAGCACTAGCTTTGAAATTAGAAACCCTCCATATGTTTTCCAGCTTTGCCACTAAAACACTGCATGGTATCAAAACTGGTACTTAACCTCTATAATTATAAGTCTAAAATGTGACACTATGTGCAAAGAATTTCTATGGCCTCTGGAGCTTGATGCACAAATTAGTTTTATTTGTCACCACTAATCTTATCCTAGGTAGAAACAGATTACAAGGTGTCTTGTGTGTTATACTTTTCCATTTCAGATTTCTCTTCTTGGGTATATCTGATTTTTGAATAGCTATATAAGCTATTTCGTTTTCCACAACAAAATATTAACAGCCTACCACTATGAATTCTTACAACGTGCCAAACATTTATAGACTATTTACTGCAACCCTAGCACATAGATAGTAGCATGATTCCAATTTTAAAGGTGGAAAAACTAAAGCCCAGAGAGTTTATATGACTTACCCAAGATCACACAACAAGGAGGTAGAGGAACCATGATAGAAACTCAAGAAGCCTGGTTAAAGCACACCAGCTCCTAACCATGAATCTATAACACTTTTTATGAAGCTTCTCCAAAGGTGCAAGAAGTCACAGAGAATGTTATGAGATGATGCTCTTATAGGAACCTGGGAAAGCATAACTTGGAGTTGGTGTCACTTGGGGTTCATATCTTTTTAAAATTTTATTTATTTATTTTTAAAGATAAGTGAAGAGAAGAAGAAAGAGAGAGAGAGAGAGAGAAATTGGTGTGAGAGAGAAACATTGACCAGTTGCCTCTTGCATGTGCCCCAACCAGGGGCTGAACCCACAACCCAGGCATGTGCTCTGACCAGAAATCAAACGTGAGACCCTTCCCTTTGTGGGACAACACCCAACCAACTGAGCCACACCAGTCAGGGCATAGGCTTCATATCTTCTGATCACAAGCTGAGGACACTGGTCTGTCTTCTTGGGTTTGTCTCTCATTAAATACAAAATTACCAGTTTCTGCTCTTCCAGATCCTTAATGGACAACAACTTTCGTACATGGTCTTTCAAGTATTGATGTATTTTTAGATGTAAAAAGCCTCAAAACTGTAACAAATTGAAATAAGTAAGCATTAGTCACAAATAAAATTATTTATGTGGGGGAAATATGCAGTATTTTGATCATTTTTTCAAATATGTGGACTGTGAAGCTTATGAAGCTAACTCAGAAATAATACACCTTCCCTGAGATTCTGTGTGGCTGCCTCAGATGCTTGGAATATATTTCAGGATGGCTGAAGTCTAAAGAATTCTGTATCATGAAGCCAGCGCAGAGTACATGGTGAAGATGGACTGACCCACAGTCCTGTTTGTAGCGGTTGGACAGTCCCTAGAATGACACAATTCAATCTGTCCACAAGGGACAGATGTTATCTAACTGATGCAATAAACTGAGAGATAAGCTCCTTTCCAAGTTGGTTAACAATTACGATTAACACTGGTGTTCTTTTTCCTTTTCATGATGTTTTCCCAATGTTGCCTCTTCAATACCAATTGAAAGTGGTGGCACAATGAACTGTAGATATGCTTTGACCTACATCGTATCTATTAAAGAAAGCTCACACCCAGGATTGCATATTAGACCATGATCTATTAGCTGATTTAATTAGGATGAAATTTTATATGTAACTTACAATACCTACTTGGAATAAAGTTAAAGTCATTATAATAGTTTCTTTCTCTAAGACATCAATTCCTTAGGAACCTCAGTCACCTCAACTTCTTCCCAAATATTTCTAAGAGTTCCCAGGGGAAGTGTCGTGTGAACTTCACTTCCTAATTCTCTGCTTACCTGCTACCAGGTAGTGGATGCCATTTTTCTCTTGTGCCCCTTTCTAGTGCATGGCTTCTTTCTCAGCCGATGCTCTCCCAAGACACCTCACCGGTGCTCATGCCGATCAACACCTGGGCTGTAAGGGCTTTTCCAAAGTCAGCCAGCCCTACTGTTTTCAATGCTGCTGAATCCTTTTCAATTTCCCATGGAGATTTTAGTGAAACTATTCTTTAAGTGTTATAGATGTACCTTCTCAGTTTTTTATCAATAACGTGCACAGTGCTGTGATCAGACTCATTCTCCTTCCACACAATCCCCCTGCCCTGTTCCTTACCTGAGTCCAAGTCTTTTCCAAGTAAGCTTCCATTTACATGGACCAGGGCCGGTCTTACAACACAATTTTCCAGATGTGCTGGATTTGTGTGAATCCTCAACACCATTGTGCTTCAGTTTTCTGTATCACTATCTAAATAGGCTAAGTTTCCATAACACTGGTAATGCAACAGTCATAATGAAAATGTATTTCCTTATTATGTAAGGGCTGCTTATGAAATCCCAGTACATTTCTTACAGCCAGATTAAACATTTTATTGCCTTTATTTTTCATCAAGTATGCAAATTCTTTTTAGCAGGTTTCATTTTTGATTTAAAACCATTTTTCATGAAAAAGTAAATCATTTACAGCCATATGGTCTCATGACAATGCATAGTTAAGAAAAACTCAGTGAATTTTATACAGGAATGCTCTCTGATTTCCTTTCAAGTGAAAGAAAAACACTTTCCAGCCACAGAGCAAGATGCTCTAAAAGAGAACTCTAACTGGAGGTAAACATGTAATGTGGGTACTTGACAAAGAGAAAAGATCTAGGTCAATGTTGTCCCCTTCCATTCATAGAAAAAGATGTCATAGTTTGGTCCCTAGCAGAATGAGTCAAAGCAATGTACTCCCATATGTAATTTCAAGCTATGGAACATGCAAAATGAAGCAAGAACTAAGAACACTAGCATGCAATCTGTGATGTTCTGCTCTGATGTATCCCACGTGGTTTCTTTCCTGGATGCAAGGAGTTCAGGCAAAACCGCAAGAACTTCCAATAATAAAAATAGTTATCATCCAGCGGAATTTGTGATTTTTGCAAGCTTGAAATCATGGCAGATCCAGAAGCTGATGCTCAGTTCCAGTTCACTGGTATCAAAAAATATTTCAACTCTTACACTCTCACAGGTAGAATGAATTGTGTACTGGCCACATATGGAGGCATTGCTTTGCTAGTTTTATACTTCAAGTTAAAGCCCCCAAAAAATCCAGCTGTGAAAGCAACATAAAAGGATTCTAAACTGTACCTCGTCTGTTAATTTCCCATGCCTGGAGAAGCTAATGTCAACTCATCATGTGATACTCAATTTGTACAATAAATTATGAACCTGGAAAAAAAATAGTTATCATCCAGTGAGAACCTACTATGTTCTATTTATTAACTCATTTACACTTCATAACAGTATTCAAAAATATTCCCACTTACAGACAAGGAAACCAAGGCTCACAGAGAAAAAAAGTTACCATTTCTGTTATTTTTAAAAAAGATTTTATTTTTAGAGTGAGGGGAAGGGAAAGGAAAGGAGAAAGAAAGGGAGAGAAATATACATGCGATCAATCGGTTGCCCGGGCCCACATCCCTGGCATATGCCCTGATCAGGAATTGAACCAGCCACCCTTCAGTTTGTGGGACAATGCTCAACCCACTGAGTCACACCACTGAGGGTAGAAAAAGTAACTTTTCAGGAACCTAAAGTCACTAAACAACAGTGCTGGGATCTGAGCTCAGGTATGCCACACTCTTCCCACAATTCTACAATGCTGTATAGTAAATAAACATATGAATAAATAAATAAACTGAGCTATTGAGTGCCTTTTATTTTGGCCACCTTCCACTTAGAATTCAATTAATCAGAAAGCAAATACAAAGCAGTCAGAAAGCAACATGTTATGGTCTTAAGGAGCACTGGTATGAGAAGTCACCAAGCCTTGAGTTTGAATCCCAGGACCACCATTTAATAACTGTGACATTAAGAAACTATTTAACCCGTCTATGTATTTATTTCCTCATCTTTAAATGAGGACAATAATTCTATTCTCAAATACCTTTTAAGGCATTAAATGAGGTGATGTATATGTCACCTAATTGTATTCTTTTGAGATAAGATCTATGGCTACTGGAGTCCACTTGCACGACCAATCTTTTCTCAATATCCTTAGTTATTTATGAGTGCCCTATCTGTCTCACATTATGTTCTTTGCATGGAACTTCATCGGGACCTCTTCTTTCTTTTTTTTCTGTGCAAATACTCCTCTTCCAGATGCAGTCTTCCTCAGCTAGTAACTTCCCTGATCTCTCAAAGGGCATTATGATTTGTGCTAGAGCTGGGAAGCGAATAGCTTTATCCCAGTTTGAAGCCATGTTTTGTTATGTGCCTCTGAAGCATGCTTTTGTTTCCTGCTCAGAACACAATTTCTTTCACAAACATGACTTCTGCACATATTGTTTGGAAACCATCTCTTCTTGGGCCCAAAGAACCAGTTTCTCAAGACAACAGAGGACAGATACCACACGCTCCCCTAGCATCATCCATTTTCTATTTCCTATTTCACCTTTTTTCTCCCCACTGTCACTGTCACTGTCACTCTGCCTTCAGCCAAAGTACAAAAGTGCCCTTCCATATTCGCTTCCATAAAAAGATACCTAGAAAAGTCACTAGTTCGTGCACTTTGCCAAGGTCCAGACTCTGAATCCCAGTTTGGCTCAAATCAGCCTGATGAGGACATTTTCTAGCACTGTGTCTACTAAATGGCAACTATTTAGTAAATGCTAATTTCCTTCTTTAATCGTAATATGTTTAAGCCTTTAGAAATTTAAAACAATGCAATCAGATCTTCCTAGGATGGGGCAGTCAAAGCCAGTGTTGTGAGCATAGTGCAAAGAAAGAAAATTCTTACTATAAAGGCCTCATTATTAACCATATAAACATCAAGGAGTAGCAATAAAATAAATGCCTACCAAAAAATTCCTGTACAAAAGTTAAGATATGAAATGTCTATGTTGATAGACAAAGAAAGTGTTCCCCTATCTTTTTATTTGGAGGAGATATTCATGGGAAAGTTGGGATTTCAGGGGCTAATAAATGAAGGTATTGAAGGTTTTATCCATTCCTGGAAAATGGTCCAAGGACTTGGTGAAACCTAAAAAAATTCTGAAGTGGGGTAGGATCATGCAAGAAATGACAGTAGACAGAAAAACTTAGGGAAGTAGAGAAAAAATGAAAGGTTTATCCTGTTTTAAATGAATGGCGAAGATGATCTAGAAGCATAATGTTCTGGCCTGGCAGAGATATAGGAGTGGAAGGAGAAGAATAAAAGGAAAAGCTGTCATTGGACCAGGGGAGAAAGCAGATGACTATAGAGAGCAGCATTGCTTCCTGAACTGAGAGTAAGAGTAATTGAGAAGCACAGAACCTTATTACTCAATAGAAAAATATAAAAAAAGAACACATCTTTCTCAACATGCCAATGAAATGTCACCATCCTTTTATAAACACCTAATGTGTCTCTTTACTTCCCAAATCCCTATTATACCCTTGAAGACCTTGCATAGTCTGCAACCTACCTAATTCTGCAGGCTGGGATTAGTTCCTTCAGTTCCTTGAAATGAGTTGTCTCCCTAAATGAGAGCCTTTGTTCATGCTGCTTCCTCCCAGCAACACTTGGCTTCTGGTCTTGGCTATACTATTAACTAGCTGGGCAACCTCATACAAGCCACTTCAAGTCTCTGCGCCACCATGTCTTTATATTTGTTAAAGGAAATTGATTGAGAAAAATCTTTAAATTTATCTCCAGCTCAAATATTCTATGAGTCTATGAATATTCAGAAGAACGTTATTAGCATAATTTCAGGCTCAGAGAAAAGAGAAGGTAATTGACATTTATTAAGAGGCTACTACTGTGTAATGCTTTATTTTAACCTAACAAAAAAAAAAAAAAAAAACCCTTCACTTATAGAATTTCCTTAATTGCAGATATTGTAAGGAAGGAAAACATAATCATTGTAGGAAGTAAAAGTACATGGTGAAAATATTGCCTTTAAAATATTGTTTACTAAATGCATGTAAGTCAATTAAAAATTTTTTCTATTATAACTGTCAACCCTAAAGTCATCATTCTTGACTGTATTTTTGACAAATTGACCGTCTTTCTTTAAATATTTGTATAACCTTATATGTTTACCCTACATGCCTTCTGAAGATCACTCTGAACTTTTCAAATTCCTTGGTCTTCCTTTTCCACTGAGATTAGATACTAATTATTTTTAACTAACTTTCACATATCTTTCTTAAGTATATTCTTTTCTTTTTTTCCCCATAGATTTCCCTCACTTCCTTACTAATGTCACTTCTCAGGAAGGAGTTAGCCAATGTGGTTTGTGACTTTTGAAATCTAGTAAAGAAGGCAGGGATGAGAGAGAGTATGGAGTCAGCCCCAGGGAATACATTCCCTGCAAAGACATGGTCATCACTCACAGCCTTGGTCTGCAGAGATTGTGGCAACATAGTGAAAGGACTCACTAATCTGGGACCATTAGATCAGGATTCATACTCAAAAGTGCAGGCAAGAGGCCATATTGAAGGTCAAGAGCAGAATGGATGGTGGAAAACCTCAAGTTACCACTCAAACCTGTGAAAAAAAAAAAGCGAGAAGTTGGCTGGATGGAGAAGATACAGGAATACATGTATAGCAAAAATAGGAAACTGAGATTGGCATAGAAGATTCGGATCCTTTCTTTAAAACAAACTGAAATAACAAGGTCTTCTTCAATACTTCAGGTCCTCATAGAGGTTTTGTCACAGTCACTTTGTTCCAAATCTGATACATGTGAGAAAATACATGTTGTACCATGTAGCAGCTCAAGATGCACCTGTAAACAAAAAATAAATACAGTAATTATTCAATTCCTTTATTTTTGCCAGGCAATTATTTCCTTTTAAAAAATTGGGTAGCAGACATTGATATAAATGAGATTATTTAATTCAGCCATAGTATAAAAATAATAAATTTCTGTTGATAATGTTCACTTTAAATTCAGCACTAATTTTGACATTTGAAAGCTAAGTACAAATTTAGGCGCCTATCAACAATATGGGATTTTTTAATTACATATGCAACCATGAAATAAGACTCTCAATCTGGTGACACAATCATAAAACCTATTCACCTTCTTACAGGTCTTACTCAACAGCGGCTTTTTCCTGACCTGATAATCCTGCTTCACTCAGTGTAGAGAAGGTAGAATAACTATAAATAGGAACACAGTGTATTCCTATCTTTAAAAAAATTCTGGCTGTGTTCATGAGTTCCTATTCTAGGTTCCTGAGACCCACCATAGGATGCCAGTTTGTACACAAGGTGGGTTTGACCACTGACTCATGTTGACAAGTCAAATAGAGTGAAGTCTTTAATCAAAATCACTTCTATCTGTTTTTCTTTTTGCGATTGATGTGTCCAAAATTTTTCTATAGGTTAGGGCCTAGAAATTTGAGGGTATTTGTTCTTTGAAGTATCAATTTCAGAAGAGTTAAAGCTGTTCTTTCAGAAGAATTATGGCCCTTTCCAGACTTACGCCTTTACACAACCTACAGTGAATGTCTGTTACCTGAGCAAGGGTACTTGTGAAAATCCTAAATTTTCAAAGCTCTACCTAATTTACTTTGAACAGTTGGTAAGAGATGTGTACCTTGATTTTTTTTATTTATTTACTTATTGAATTTTCTTTTTTGTGACACTGATTAATAAAATTACATAGGTTTCAGGGACACAATTCTGTAATACATCATCTGTACACTGCACTGTGTGCTCACCATCCCAGGTCAAGTCTCCTTCCATCACCATTTACCGCCCACTTTACCTTCTCCTCCCTTCCCCCATAACCTCTTCCCTCAGAGCATCACCACATGGTTGTCTGTGTCTATGAGGCTTTTTTGTTTTTGCTTAATCGCTTTACCTTTTTTTTGTCCAGGCCCCCTTCTCCCTCCCTTTGACAGCTGTCAGTCTGTTCTCTGTAGATATGAGACTGTTTCTATTTTGTTTGTTTACTTTGTTGATTAAATCCCACATATAAGTGAAATTATATGGTACTTTTCTTTCCCTTACTGGCTTATTCCACTTAGTACCTTTATTTAATTCATAGCTCAGAAGATAGGCACTTGAGGCCCTCATGAGCAAATTCAGCTTTAATTTCACTGTGATGAACTATTTGTCAAAAGCTCAGTGGAAATGCGGAGTTTTGAGAGGCAATTAGTGTTTATGAAGTGTGGAAGGGTGGCAACAGAGTAAAGCATTTGAAAATCACCTTGAATGCTTTTACAGAGTGTACCCTGCCTGCTAAAAATCAGATACTTGGGTCATTCCATTCCTTGCAACCTTGCCCTTTCTTATGCCCTTGCCTGTCCCAAACCACACCATGCTTAGCTTCCCAGGTGAAGAATCACATCTTCAGAATTACTGTTACTGAGAGGATGAAAGCCTCTTCCTCAGGTTTCTGGGGGCCATTAGAGGCCTGGGACATTGAAAATAATGTGGTCCCCACTGACATTAGTTCAAAATTAAAATAATTCGACTAGTCTAAATAAAAATGAACCTGCTCGGAATGACAAAATCACCTGTATGCAAAAATTAAAACAGCATTTTTTTCTAGATTTTTCTTCTACATTCTCTCTCTGTTTTTCCTATGATTTTCCTGTTGGGTTACCCAGCACTGATTGGGGCAGAAATATTTGAGGACCATTGATCTAAGGGGTGTTAACTTTCTATTCCTCCAAAAATTCCCTAAATGCTATTACTGACCTAGGTGAGGGCATCTGAAAGTAATATACTTGGACCATATTACCTTATTTTCTGGAAAAATGCCTTCACTGAATTATGATTTAATTTTATGCCCTCAGCTTTTATAAAAGGTCATTTTTGAAGAATAGTCATTCATCCATTTGGAGAGCTATTCTGTGTCTTTTGCAAAAGCTAGTGAAAAACTTTGAACATCATGTAACCTAAAGTCACTTACATGAGCATTCGTATGACACATTTTCTCTTATAATTTGGTGACAGAGAAAATTTGTTTTCTTTCCGGTTTGTATTTTGCTTTTAAGGGAGCATTTAAAACTATCTAATTTGAAGTGTTTTCCATTTTGCTCACTAAAAAATACAAAATTAATTTTATTTATTTATTGTTATGCCTATTTCACCGTCTCAAAAGAAAATGTGTCCCTGCTTCAGGATAAAATATCATTCTGCCTCTTGTGAACAAAAGTTTGGTTTTCATTTAATGGACACTGAATCTTAACCCACCATGTGTCCCTCTTCACATTATCTGCAAAAAAAATGAAGCCAGTCTTGTACCCCCATCTTCAGTGAATGTGGAAAGCTTAATGGGGTGCTTCTTGTGAATAATTTCTGCTAGATCCATCGCATCCCCCCACCCCTCCTTAGTTATTGTCACATTTCCCCTCATTATGTCTGTTTTTAGTATATCAAACTACATTGTTAATATCTTTGTAAGATGCTTATATATGTCTCCTTTTTCTTGCTTAAAGAAAAATGAGTGAGTGCATGAATGAATGAATGCTTTTGAACACTTATCTCAGATTTTTGTTATATTTATTCTTCTTGTAATTATTTCTGAGATTTTCATTCTTATTGTCCCATTTTAAAATCATGATTCCTTTTTGGAAGTAGGCATGGTAAAATGATATTTAAATATATTTTGTTAAAATAATAATAACACTAATAGTGGAGTTAAAAGTTATCATGGAGGTGAAGAGTCTGGTTTGGTAAGTAAACTGAGAGAATGATAAAAGCATGTGGCTCAGCTTTGAGAAGAATTGTGAAAAAATACAGAGGACATACAAAACATGACTAATTTTTATTGATGAGATGTTCTCCAGGTCTTTCTTCATCCTGATTTTTAAAAAGATTTTATTTATTAAGAGAGCGGGAAAGGCAGGAAGAAAGAGAGGGAAAGAAACATCAATGTGTGGTTACCTCTTGTGTGTCCCCAACTGGGGACCTGGCCCACAACCTAGGCATGTGCCCTGACTGGGACTCAAACCAGAGACCTTTTGGTTAGCAGGCTGGCTCTTAATCCACTGAGCTACACCAGCCAGGGCCTGATTTCCTCTTTGTCTTAGTTTTTTTTGTTTGTTTGTTTTTTTTTTTCTTCCAGATACAATTTCTTTGCTGCAATCTCTACATTTACTACATTTTTTCTTCTTTCTTTAACATCTTACTTGGTATTTAAAATAGTATCAATTATGGACATACTCAGGTTTTAATTGAGAAAATGTAGATAATACAATAAAACTCTATGGTAACTATATAGCTAAACTTCAGTTCCCCTTGGAAATACATATGTGTTACAACATTAACTGTAAAATCCTAGCCAAGCTAAACTCATTTCAGTTAAGAAACTGTTCTCATAACCACATGTGGAGAAGTGAATATGGGCCTAAAACAGCACCTAAATTTGGGCATGAACCTATGCAACTTAATAAGATCAGTAATAGTAATAATTAATGAAAAATTATGAAGATGCTATGGGGGAGGGAAAGGTACAACTCTAGGGATCTGTGAAGATAATCAATGATGTAATTCGGTAGGGCTAACTATTTCATAGAGTGTTTGTATTATTTAGGGCTTCCTTCCGAAATACCGTAGTAGCTTTCCTTCAGCATTTTTAATATTATTATATATATATCAATGGTTCTCAACATGGGGTGAGGATGGGGAGAGGGGATGATGATTTTGCCCTCCTGGGGACATTTAATAACCTCTGAAGACTTTCTTGGTTGTCACAACTTGGGGGAGGGACCCTACTGGCATCTAGTGCGTTGAGGCCAGGGATGTTACTAAACATCCTATAATGCACAGAGCAGCCCCATAGCAAAGAATTATCGGCCCAAAATGTCAGCGGAGTGGAGGCTGAGAAAGCCTACTATGCATTAACCCTGTGTTACCGTCTGCTTCTGCACTCAGTCAGTTTGCACGCGATTGTGCCTCACACTCTGTCCACGATACCAGGTTCACTGGGGGACACATCACAGTGCACAACATGGTCTTCCCCTCATGGTGCTCGCAGTGTAACTGGCATAGAATCCATAAATAGGAATAATTTAAAGTCAAAAGTGATAAAGGCATTTAGGGTAATTTTTTAAAGTGCTACATGAATACAGAAAGAAGAGATCTTTTATTCCTCATTTGGCAGATAAAGGGGAACTCTTCAGGCAGGAGGTTACATTCAAATAAGGTTTTTAAGGCTGGGGAGATGTGACCACATAATATAAGTATGTGACTACTCAAACAATATTTTTTTTCAAAAGCATACACATGCTTAAAATACCAAGTTTCTGTCATTTACATGCATACATACAAAAATTTCCCTATTATTTACTTCTGTTGTTTAAGAAAAAAATATGGGTGAAGATGCCCTATATCAGCCTTTATGCTGCCTTGGTATTCTCTACTATGCATTGGCCCAAGGGACACCTAATGATGATCTTGAACTACATTCAGTCATTTGTAATCCACCTGACCAAAATGTGATTTCGCACTTCTGTGTTAAAGCAGATCAGCCAGGGACTGCATCCCTGCTTTCAATCAGCTGAAGCAGTTCCATTGAGAGAACAAAGTCTACACACAGGTGGCCTGATTAATGCACAATTTTCCTGCAAACTTGATCTTTAGGAGAATACCAAGAGTATATTTTTATTTTTATTTGAAGGAACTGAATAACCTACATGTTCATTTGCCATGGAATTATGTTTAAGGAAACATGATAAAAAAAAAGTGCTAGGTAAAAATAACATGAGTGAACTCTGAATGCAGTAGGATTCAAATGGAAAAAAGAACCATAGGTCATTCACACTGAGACTCATTCAAGAGAGTACACTAAATTAAGAATCTGTGAGAAAGTGAATCAAAAAATCCTTCTTTTGTTGGAGATCTTCCAATCATTCTAGAATACAAACTGTCTTTCTGAAAGTATGGTTTTGAATAATCTCAGAAGCTATTGAAACATAATAAAGCACATTTCTCCACTGATGCTGAAGTACTAAAGATCTCCTCCTCTAATCATAGCATTTATGTGTTTTATAAATATGGACAGACATTATGAGCTATAACTCAAATATACATTTGTAAAAAAGAAAAGGTTAAACTGTACATATTTAATAACGTCTATAAGACTGCACAGACTGCATGCATTCCTTGTTTTATGAACCACGTTGTTCAATACCTTACAAGTTGCACTTTAATCCCAATAAAAAATTTTTTTAAGTGGGAATGACATTAGGACTTTAAGTGGAGCAGCAGACCTGGCCCCTCCTTGTGCGGTGTCAGCTGTTTCTAACCTGCCGATAACAGATCTGCATTCCAGTGTCGCAACCGGGGTCACAACCAATGTTTGGTTTCTACCTCAGAAAAGTAATAACTCTTACAACTGCCCGGCTAGATAAAAATCTGATTAAAGAAAAGTCTAAATGAATCTGAAGATGGTTTGTCCACACAGAGATGTAAAGCCGTTATTACTCCTGGCTCCCAGCGAGGCTCAAGGAAGGCTGGAAAATGAATGTAGGCCACGCGGAAGGAGAGCCAGCCACGGCAAACTGATCGAGTTTCCAACTGTCTAACTTTTCAGTTGTGTGTTTTTTATATGTTAAATATGGTTCAGAAGATTAAAGTCTTCATTTTAGGCGAAGAAAGGAAATAATGTTTCCTGTCCCATTTGCCAAGCTAAGTGAACAACTGTTCCTGCGCAATTAGAATTGTTAATTGATTTGAAAACACAGGGCTTTGAAGGTGGAAAACTGCTGACATTATTTCAATGGGGAAATGCACTCCTGAGAGAGAGCACTGCGGTACAATTTCTCTCCTTGTTTTGTTGAATATACATCTATAAAAACACTGTGAATCATGCAGTAAAAACTGCTGTGCTGATATCATAAATCTCTGATAATAAAAATTTCATTGTTGAAACAATAAAATAGACTTTTATTATAACACAGAGTATCCACCTAAACATTGTCCTTTTAGCTTCTTCGAGTTAAATATATGCACAGTTTTACAGTCTATAAACAGATCTGGAATAAAAGTTAATAAATGTCAAAATTTGCATTTCAAAAAATTCTTGCTGCATTTTAGGGAAGATCAATCTATGAACCTTTCAACATTATGTCAAATGAAATGCTAATTGTACCTTTAGGAATTTCAGAGACAGTGACAAGAAACTAAATGCTCTGTTCCTTTGCATCAGCAAGTCGAGGATAATTGTATATCTACTCTTGTGAACTTCTAAGAAAAAAAAGAAAAAAAACTAAGAAAAAAAGGGTTTTCTATTCTTTAACTCAGGAGGGTAAACTCTTTCAGCCACCCTCCATCAATCTACCTTCAAATAAAGTGTGTTAACATGTTGACAGTGGACAAATCACACAGTGCTGCATTTATTCATTTTATAATAGGTTTGTCAAATGAGCTTCAGTTAAAGAGATTTAGAAGTAAGAAAAATTTTCAGCCAGAAATAACCGACTTCTTCCATTCAAAGTGATGTAAGGTTTAAAGGTGTACTTCTTAAAAGCCTAATCTTTATTAAAACGCACAAGTTTTGAAGGCTAAGTCGCAAAAATAAATACTAGGAGCCCCAAAAGTGCTTTTATTTTTCCCTACCCTTAAGATAAAGCACTAATACATCCCTTCCCTATTCTGTAATAAATCTTAGCACTGTGTCTCTAAGAGATACAAATTATCCTCTATACTGTCTTACAAGTGTGAGCGTAGATTGAACCAATGAGCAATGTTATCTAGAAAATAGCACTTAGTGTAAGGTTTGTATCATTTTTTTGAACATTATCCTATTTGTGGCACTGTCTTCATTTTAGAGTCAGGCTGCTGAAATATTTGGTGTACCTACAGAGCAGTGAAAAACGAAGGTCCATGCAGGAGAAAAACAGCTCACATTGTTAACCTGCAACATTTGGTCACCTCTCACCACTTTCAAAGTAAAATAGGCAGTTTCACCTTCTTCAAATATCATTATAAATAGTGTTGAGTCAAAAGCAAAGATTGTTCCCGTCCATATTTCTGGATCCCTACACTGTCAGTTGCTGTGTATTAGGAATATGAGGCGAAACCACTTCTAACATTTAAAAAATCACTTACAAAGTGTATTACACAAGGCCATTTTCAGGCTCATACTGAACAGCTCATTTGTGCTTCTGCTGCTCATAGGGGAAAAAAAAAAAACCCTGAGCATACTTACACAACAGGCACAATACGATTTAATAAAGCGTGTGTTTAAAAAAATTCAGATGAGAATAGGACGTATTTCTTGCTTTACTACATGAAGCTACTTTATATAAACTAGAAGTTGTCTAAAAATTATATTTTATGTCTTAATTTCACTCCACAGTTTTTTACTTAGTTTATGGATATTTTATTTCTAATCCTGTTAATCTTTAATAAAACTTGAAACTGTAGCAGAGTCAACAAAAATAAAATATATATTTAATAAAAGTACATAAGTAAATTAACAGAGACAGTAATAAACTATCACAAAACAGCAGCATCAACTTAGCTTAGGTGTCAATAATTTCTATGCAGTGAGCAATTCTTTGTGATGGCTCATTATAAGCAGCCTTTTGTACACATGACTTCCATAACTGGAAATGAATTCTATTTAATTCCTGGATATAAAACAGTACACCTTTAGTGGCAATAGAACAATAGGGGCTCAAATAGCCTACATCTTTTTTTCTTTTTTAAGTTTAATATACAAAAGTGGTTTTTAGGCATATATATTATGAACAATTGGTCCAGTAATAAGAAAACATAATATTTCACAGAAATTTCCCAACTCTCTCTAATATATACAATTCCCAAAATAAATGCAAAACTAGCAGCTATTCTGAGAACCCTTTGAGCAAATTTCTTAAGACAAGCTTTGTTATTAATCATCCTAATTTTGTTCATGTTGTGTTACATTGGGGAAAAATAGTTGTACAATGGACAAGTATACTACTAAACAAAGGCTCATCTTTTTCTTAAGAGTCAAAACAGAAGGCTAATAAAGACCATTTAAAATAAAAGGGCCCATTACTCCTCAGTTTTATATGAGCTTACATGCTTTCATTGTGCAGAGTGTGTTATTAATTTCACATGCCAGATTCATAGGTTTCTGCAATATCAGGTTTGATGTATTCATTATCGGCACTCAGTACATTAATTCACGCTGAAGTCCGGTAAATCAAAATTATACCATCTGGCTTCCTGTTCTTAATGATGAATTTGATGTAGGGGTGATTAAGATTGTTAGGCTTTTGAATTTTAATGTAAAAATTAGGGGATTAAAAAGGCATTTAGAAATGACCAATAGTTAGAATAAACTTACTGACAGGATCTAATTTGTGTACTTGCTAGTAAAGCTCCATTTTAATTAGCAGCCACACTCTTTCAGCACAAGCTCAAAGAGACAGAAGTTTAGTGATTAAGAAGAAGAAGCTGTTAAATTGATAAATTGACCTTGAAATACTTGTAACTGTGGGGGACGGCCCAGTAACTCAAACCGTTAGTGTGTTGTATCGTCACGTGGGGAACGGAGTCCAAGAGTGACCCCAGAAACAAAACTTTGCTCTTCTTTTCTTATTCTTATTCTTTTTTTTTTTTTTTTCTTTTTTTGGTGGTGGATAGCTGGATGACCAGCTCATTTAGGGGTTGACAGTGGGGAACTGAGGAACAGAGAGATAACCAAATGCAAAACCTGCACGGTAACAGTAGGAAGGTAAAGATCTCATCATCATTTCAGTACTCCTTGGCGGAGGACATTTGAACACTGTGTCTAAACTTGAAAGCATTGTATTGGTCTTCTTGGGTGCCTGCCACAAGGATGCTATACACATGCATGAGATGTGGGAGGAAGACATGCAAGCAGTGAATTAACTCAGGAAATCTAAGGCACAACCTCCAATACTTTTCCTTTTGTACCATATTTCATTATGCTAGCAAACTACATATCCTTTTTGTACCATGTTTCAGAAGAAATATGGAAATGGAAACACTCTAAATATCTGCAACACTGAGCATGTATATAACATACAGCCATTGCACTCAAACTTGACATGAGATTTCTTTTAATTGAAAGACCAATCTGGCATGGATGTTCCTTTGACAGTTAAAATTACCTCTGATTTTAACAAAAGCATTTGAAATGTTACATCGAACTCATTACACCTTTTCTGCATAAAGAAGTTTAATAGTTAAAACAAGTTAAGAAAGAATAGACTCTTAATGTAAAATGTTATTAGAATAACATACAGAAACATCCTCATTTTTTTCAAAAACATAGAACTAAAAGAGCAAAAAGCCATACAATAGGAAAGTAAAGTTGAAAATAAAACCATTTCCTGAGAAGAGAAAAAAATGTACTACCTTGTGCGGTCTCATAAAATGCAATGCTTTACTTCCTGTGAAATTAATAAATGTAGTCAGTAATGCACTAAAATAAAATACAGTCAGAATGACTTACATCAGAAAACAAGTACATCTGTACATATCAACAATTTGAAGGATTCTGATTCCTGGCAAGTCAAGGAATATTTTAAATCTTATATTTTAGAGGAAATCGAATCTTGACTAACCGCTGCAATTTATGTCATTTTAAATAAGATATATTTGAATAAGTATATTTTTCATGCCTTAAAAAGACTGATGTCTTCTTTTATAAGCTCATCCTGTGACACACTTGAGTAGGTAGGTATATTGATTTTTTTTTCTTTTTCTGATGGCAATGAAGTGTAAATGGAAAATATCAGACTTGGCAATCACTTAAACCATGTGAAAATTTCAGAGTGAAGGCTATTAGAGTCACTTTGTGATCTCCCCAGATGACCAGAGCGGGGGAGGAAAAAAAAAACATTTCTACATTTCTTCAGATCCTTTGTGTGACAGCTAAGGAGAATAACATTCTTTCTAATACGCCAGTTTTCGTCTCTAGTTGAGAATAACCTCAGTGCTTTCTTATGTCACTGGCTGAGAGAAGATGAAAGACCCAGCCTTGTGAAAATGGCTTTGTCTAACCATCAGTCTTTAGCTCTGCGTGGCAGCTGTACTATTGACATTAGCTTGTGCACTGGGTGAAATTGAAGTGAGTTAAATGTGACCTTGGCTTAGTTGTTGAAGTAGAAATGAACTCTACTGGGAGTGAAAAAAAATAAGACCAGTTTCTCTAACTTCATTTTTTCTTTAATGAGTTTAACAGCACTCTTAGGATTTGATACATTTTATAAAAACGCCTTTATTTCCTTTTCTATTATATACTAAGTAATCAGCATTTAGTAAGGTTAGCCTGCCCTTTTGTCATGAAATCCTTGTTTCAGGTATTTATATGCCATATTCTAAAAAACTGGCACATTTATTCCCCCCTTATTGATTATAACCTTACATATGGATGAAAGATTTTCCTGCATACATGTTCATTGACTTGAATAGCAAATACTGGACCAGTGAAACAGTTTTAAATGCCCAGGGTTTCTGATAACATTGCATTGTCCACTGGGTTACATGTGCACCCACTGAGCAACCTGCTGGTAAATCATGTTCAGTGAACATGGGAGGCTTGCAGGTAGAGGAGATGTGCTGAAATGCTTCTAAGACTGCATCTCTTTTGTTTCTAGATGAAATATATGGTAGTGTTTGTATAAAAAATATATATATATATATTTTAGATGGAGACAATCAGAAAATCTTTGACATTTCATTTCTGTTTTAAATATTCCTAACTCATATATTCACGTATATATTAACTGCATCTTTTTATGTGCACATATGTGTGTGTGTTGATATGTGTATATATGCATACAGGTGAATGTAATGTATGTCTGTGTATGTATAATTTAAGCTTATGAGCAATTAATCTGACATTTCAAGCTCAGTTTCTATCATCAAATTTACCAAAGAAGCTTATGATGGGGATATTTTAACTAGTCTATTTAGTCCAACTTGAGCAAGCACAATCTAAACTTATATGTTACGGTTCACATCTCACCAATTATGCATTTCTACCACTGCCCTAGAGGGGTAGCATAGTTGGACGTTAATGGAACCTGCACTTTTGGCTTCATCTTTTAATCATCTTTACACTAGTTTAGTGCTCCAAAAATTTTCATTCACCCTGATTGGGTTGGGTGGAATAGTGGCTCCCCCAAAATACCTACATGCTAATCCCCGGAAGGCATTACCCTATGTGGCAAAAGGAGTTTGTCAGTATGATCAAGATAAGGATCTTGAGAGGAGAAAATTTTCCTGGGTTATCTGGGTGGATCCAGTGTAACCACAAAGAGTGTATGTGACAAGAGGAGCAGAGGCCAGCATGGCAATGCGATGAGCCAAGGAATGCCTGAAGCTTTCTAGAAGCTGGACAAGACTAGGAGGAAAAAAAGATTCTCACCTTGAGTTTCCAGGCAGAACACAGTCCCGCCAAAAGAAAATGCGACCACGTGCAGGTCAACATGATGGGGACAGAGAGGTGGGAAAGGTCTGCATTTGGGCAAAGTGTTGTGGAAAGATGACACGGTGGACAGCTGGCCAGATGCCATTATGTTCAGAGCAGAGGGTGAGTTTGGGTTAAAGTGAGGCCTGCGAGGCAAATCAAAAGGACGATGGACCAGGAGCTTTGCTATTGGCCCCCTCCTGATGGCTGCTGACTCACCCCAGGGCCACCGGGAGAATAAGCATGGCTTTTTCAAAAGGTTAGAGCTAGAGAGAGTCGCAGTGCTTGTGCAGGGATTTGCTTACAGGGCATGGCATGAACTTGAGGGTGAAAGCTGTCTAGGTCTGAAGTGAAGCGCTTCCTTGTGGGCTGTTCTGTAACTTTAGAGCGTCTATAGTCAGAAGACCTTATTCAGGCTCAACAGACTGCTCTTGGCTGAGGAGTACAGGCTCAGTGAGGTGCTTTGGCATGTTGGACCAAGCAAGGACTTTGAACTTTTAAGGTGGATACACTACATTGCAACTCCAACACTGCCTATTTGTAAGGGGTGGGTGGTGGTGCATGCTTGAATAAGTAAGTTATCTAACCTCTGAGTCTTACTTTTCTTTTCCTACCAAACAGGGCCAATGATGCCTACATCATACGATTTTTATTGGGTTAAAAGAGCTAAGGTTGCAAGAACATCTAACAATGTTTGGCATGGAAGAGATGATCAGTTACAGAAGAGGGGCTACAAGCATTTTCAATTATCAGTGTGGCCTGAAGTTGGCCTTTCTTTGTATGTATCTTGAGTTTCTCTTCAGCTTTCCAGTCTTCATTCACCTTGCTTTCTTCCTCATCACCTCCATGTATCTATGATTCTGAAGACCTACTAAAATTATTCATATTCCTCAATTCTTTCCTTGAATTTGTTAAAACAGAATTTATAAGACTTTCTTGAATCTCATTGACAGTCTGAAATCTCTTCCCTTTCAAAGGTGATTTTAGTTTTGGGAAAATCCAGAAGTCACAGGGTGCCAAATCTGGGCTGTAGGGGGGCTGAGTCACCTGGGTGATTTGATGTATCACAAAAAAAACTCTGCATGAGACACATTGCATGAGCAGACACATTGTTGTTATGAAGCTGCCAATCTCCAGTTGCCCATAGTTGAGGCCTTCTAAATCACCTGAATAGTTTCTGTGGAGGAATGTTCAAGCTTAATGCAAAATTTTCTGCACATTTGTTGCTCTACTCACATAGTCATTTTGAATGTGACAGCCACACAGTACACATGCTCACTCAGCAGTATCTACCATCCCTGCTGACTAGTTCAGTGGAAGTCATTATTGTTCATGCAAACACATTCCAACCCACTCTCCTTGGCTGCCAGATTATATCCATGTCGCAAAATAATGCCTGGACTTTTTCTGGACAGACCTCATATATATGGATATTTCTATGTATATATCCATATATATATATATATATATATATATATATATTTATATATATATATGTCCTTTCTGAGAATTCATTAAGATGAGTTGATTGTAGAATGGTTTTCAAAGAGGGAACATATTACTAGGGTGCCAGGATATCAAAGACTTGAATTTAAAATAGAACTACATAAAACCTGTGTAATTGTTTCAATATTAGGATGAAATAATTTGGATGCACAGTTATCATGTGAACGGAAGAAATGAACATTTTTCCAACCACCGTGCCATATTTATATTATGCAAGGGGTCACTATAATTATTTTTTAGCTGACCAGGGTGAACCCCATTCTTAGAGACTGTGTAGGAGAGTTTAGAGGGGGTATCTGAATAACTGTGGGGCTTTTTGAATTGCACCACCTCCCATCCAGGTTTTGATAAATTCCCTCAAGAGAAGAGATATCTGCTCTCTCCCAGTTGAGGAGTACCAGGAATGTTCAGAGGCATGTTCCAAATTGTTCCCCATCCCAACAGAAATGATTAAATGCCTTCTTGGAATAGTGCCTGTCCTTCTGGTATTGAGAATAATTTCCTCTGGTGAGTCACTGCTCCTGATGAAGTATGTTGACATCTTACTTGTGTGCTAGAGGGGAAAGCTGTCTGGGAACCACTTTGGTAGCCAAGCATTCTTAAATTCTTAAAATTGCCAACAAAACCATTATAAGAGTTGGGAGAAAATGTGTTCCTTTAACATACATATTTTAATACGCAACACTATAATACCCATTATAGACTCATCTATTACAAATACAGAAATGCAATTTTTTAAGTGTCCAGTAGAGTTTACATGCACATAGGCTCACACAAACACACAATGGAATATACACAGAGATTAAAATTTCATGGCATCAAGGAACACAGGGGGCACTTTCATGTGTACTGTCTTACATTAGTTTTATTCTGCCTTGGTGAGCTAGTATCATGCCCATTTATTAGATAAAAAGAATGTCTGACCTGCCTTATTTATGCAGCTATCAGGGGCAAAAGAGAAGACCCTGGTTCTGTGATTTTGCTTCACGTTGCTGTCTTTCAGAAGTTAAAATAAGGCCTCAAGGAAATATTGGGGATGTATAAAGTGCTGGGGAAGAGACCCTAGTACAAAGTCCAACCATCAAACAGAGCAAGATTTCCCAGGAGAACGACGAGCAACCCTATGTGGACATCTGTGTAAATCTAGCAAGAGGGAAATGAAGCAGGATGTAAACAGAGCAAGTAAACTAGAAAGAATATAATATGGAAATGCAGGAATGCTAACGTCATCACTGAAGAAGCCCTCCAGTTCTGAAGTGGACTATGAGGTTTAAACTCACCTCAACAGCAACCTCAGTCACTCACACTCCCCAGGACTGACCACGTGTACACAGACAAACGACCATAAGCACCCACAGCAGAGAATAAAACACTTTAACATAGAGTCTGGCATCTACCAAACACTTAATAACTAGTATTTCTTCTTGTGAGTAAGTGAGCAGGGAGCAGAGAGCAAACTGGTCTGCCTCTCATGCACAGATAGGTTTCTAGTAACTTGTGGAAGTCAGGACGGGAAGAATTTTGTTACAGAGCTAAGCAAAAGGCAAAAACTCAGTCACTAACCTCAGAGTGCTGTGAGTTTGACTTGATGGCGAGTCACCTGAACAGCTAAACTGGGCTTTCCATGCTGTGGAAGTAAGTGGTCCTGTGACCTAGGGGTGAAACTTACCTATTTAGAGCATCCGGTGGTCCCAAATGTGAGCAAGGAGTGCAGCCTTGCAGGGTCTTTGAAAGGGACAGTTAGGTCTTTGAAAATATGAAACTCTGGGATACTTCTCTCAAGAGATTTTGGAAAATAATCAAACTAAAAATTATACAGACCTACATAATTTTAAACACGTTTTAGTACCTGTTCATGGCAGAAAAATTGTGTTGTATTTCTTGCTAAGGGTTATATATTCCAAGTAAATAAAAACTGGTACCTGTGCAAAGAAAACAAGCCTTCTGTCAAGCCTAGGTGAGTCATTCCTGCTGTCTGGGTGACTGCGGTTATAGCATGGCAAAGGTACTGTCACCCCGTGTGTCCAAATGAATAGAAGCTGTCACTGGAATGTACAGGGCTTACCAGAAGAACAGGTCATAGAGTTTGTCAGACATGCAGCCACTGTGCCAATGGCCATAGTCTCCTCCCTACACACTTGCTCACTTGTTCTAATCTACTTTTTGTTTTCCCTGACTTATTGTCAAATTCTAATTTTGTTTCTGTTTCTGTCCATCCTCTCTCACTGAGTGTTGGAATCACAAGGGCAGAGAGCTTGGTCGTTCTGTTCATTCGTGTATGTGTCTAGCTCACAAGTGAAGGCCTGGAATGGAGGGTGCTCAGTAAATATGTGTAGCCTGGATGAATGACTAAATGCTTTAATAATAATCACTCTGTGTGAATATTTGCCCAGGGTTTGCTCTAACTCTAGACCTCTGACCTGGACCTCATTTTTAAATTAATTTCCGACCTACAGAGAAGTAGCAAAAGTAGTACAAAGAATTGCTGCATATTCTTTACCCATATTTTCCAAATGATTTACTATATCTTACCATTCTCTCTTTCTCTCTCCCTCTCTCTCTGTCTCTGTCTCTCTCTCTCTCTCTCTCCCTCCTGTAAACACACAAGAACTAGTGGTAGTGGTAGGGAGGCTGGGTATAAAAGGTGAAGGGATTAAACAAAAAGAACCTTCACACCCAGATAACATTATGGTGATTATCAGAGGGAAAGAGTGGGTGAGGGGAGGCAGGAGAGGGTAAAGGGGGGATAAATGGTAATGAAAAGAGACATGACTTGAAGTGGTGAACACATCATATAATATACAGATGTTGTATTATAGAATTGTATGCCTTAAATCTATGTAATTTTTTAACCAATGAAACCCCAATAAATTCAATTAAAAAAAGAATTCATTCTTAGCAACACTTTAGATTAAGTTGCAGAACTTCTGCCTCTTTATCCCTATATGTTTTACTGTGTATCTCCCAAAATCAAGCCTACAACCTCAGTACAATTATCAAAATCATGAAATTAATATTGATACAATATGATTTTTAATTAAATTTATTCAAACTCTACCAATTGTCTCACTTAATAAACTATATTTAACATCTATTTTTTTCATTTCTCAGACGTACGACTTTATCCAAGGTCATATATTATATATAATTGTCATGTCTCTTTTGATCTGGAACAGTCTATAAGAAATTCTTTATTGTTCTTGAGCATGCAGCTATTTCCTAGTGTCCCTCAGTTTGACTTGATCTGCTGTATACTCATGACTGGATTCAGGTTATGCATTTTGGGCATGAATATCTTAAAAGCAAAATTGTGTCCTGGTCATTGGATCATATCAGAAGGCACTGATTACTGGTTAAGGTGGTATCGACCAGGTTTCACCACTGAAATGTCTTTATTTGTCCCTTCAGGGAAGATACTGTGAGACTCTAAATTTTTTGTTTCTTGTAATACTCTCACCCTCATTTTTTTTTTTTTTTTTTTTTTTTTTGTGGAAGGTTCTATGTATATGTCTCCTCTGTGAAAATGTTAACCAAGAGCTGGTTTCTTGCTATCTGGGCTTAGTGATCTAAGAATAAATTGTCTCTTGAGTCATCATTTATAGAAACCTAGTTTAATTCACCTTCTCCCCTTGTACACCCCCTTTGTGTTATGGGTGAAAAACTGGAGTACCTCTTAAAATAAAGGAACTTGTGGACGAGTGGAATATTTCAAGAATATTATTCATGGTACCAAATAATTGAGCCTCATATATACAAATATTTTTGTTGGGATAAAAATATTGTTTTAGTTCTTGGATGAATATTAAATACAATTCTAAGTTTGAATAATATTTTTGGAGACAAAGGTGTACAAGCGAGATGACTCAATCAAAAAGTTTAAGGTACATTTTCAAACATTCTTTTTTCTCATTATTCCTGGATAAGGAAGTCTAAGAGGGAAACCATCATAATTGTAACTGTTTTTGGCACAAGAGGAAACACAGGTGCATGAGCCATTTGATGGAAAACCATATTCCAGTCAAATAATGGAAGATGTGAAGAAGTCAGTGTTGAAAATAAAAACCTAGATTTTTCACAGCAGCCATTGCATAGGAGCAAACTAATCACATTATTTATTTATTCATTTTTAACTTAAAAAAGATAAAATTTCTATTAAAGTTGATCAAAATTAGTTGAAGTAAATTAGGCAAGAATTAGTGCCTGTAGCTCACCAATTTAATTCTCTCCCTGCAGTTCTTTGCGAAGTTGCCTTCTTCCTATCACCCTGGCTCTGTGACCTTCCATAGGTGCCAGGATATTGCTGTGTCTTGGTTTCCTCATAATTAAAATGGAGCTGTTAGTAATAGTGTCTACATCATGATATTAGAGTGAGAAATTAATGAGTTCACTTATATAGTGTTCTAGAACGTTGCCTAGAACAGAGTAAATGCCAAGTACAGGTTTAAGGTAATGTGTCACAGGTTTCTAAGACCATCTCCAGATTCTATTTCACTAGGAGCACTCCGAGGACTCAGCATATAGTCAGAGCCATGGCTCTAAATTACTGCAGTGAAGGATACAAAGAAAAATTATCAAAGGGAACAGTCCCAAGGAAGCAGGACAGATATAAGCTCCCAAGAGTTCTCTTTGAGCAGAGTGATAGGACACACTTATGTTCCCCAATGATGAGTTGTGACATCATGTGGAAAGTATTAGCAACCAGGGAAGCTAAATAGACACTCAGTGCCCAGGGTCTTTTACTGGGGGTTGAACAGATATAGGCACCTTCTGCCAAATACATACCAAATTCCAGACTCCCAAAAGAGAGAGCAGGTGTTCAGCATAAACCTATTGTTTGTACAAACTATTTAGGCACAGTGAGCAACTCTAATTAGTTTAGGTATTTGAAACCTTCCCAATATTCAAATGATCAGATGCCCACCAAGGACCAACCTTGCAAATAGAACTTTCTAAGGATAGCGGGCCTTCTATGTTAATTCTTTTCTGCACAATTAGGTATTGCTATCATATATGCCTTAGTGGCATAAGTCAAATTGGCTAATATGAACCCAAACCAAAATCAATTGCATACTACCAAGTATTGTTTATAGACAATGACTTCATGAAAATATTTTCCATATACTATGAAACAAGATGATATAATTATTATTTTCTACAACAAAATAAGACACCTTTTTTTAAGGAAAAATAAGCTATGCCTTCAGGCAGATTGAATTTAATTCCTCAGTTTCTTGCTCTTACAAATCCAATTCTCCAGTTGTATTTTCCACACCCAATTTAAAAACAGGCTCAACTTAGAGCTCAGAATAGATATTTTTCAAATGTGTTCAGACTAAAGAGGTAAGGTGAGACCTGCAGTATGGATAATACCAATGGAGATGCTCCAGCGTCACCTGGGATCTGCAGGGACAGAAGTCTTAGGCATTCAGATTTGATAATACATAGGATAATTATTAACAAGCATGTACTGAGAATCCCCAAGCAAAGAACCCAACTCCTGCTTACATGCAGACATAATGAAGGGAGCATATCAATCCTAAACTCTAAAAAAGATATGTGGTCAGATGAGTTCCTCAGACATTTATATAAAGCCATATTTGGGTTAGACAATAAGGTCTTGACCTTGAGGGGGTTATAATCTCTGGTCTAAACATCGTCGTCGGCAGCCGTCCGTCTCGAGAGACGATGGTGTAGCTTCTTAAGAGTCTATCTGCACCGCCGAGAATGGCTGTGCAGTCCAACTCGGGAGTGACACGGTATCTGTCTCCTCCCGTGTTGAATCGACATCTTGCGATGACGCTGGAGTGTCCTCTCCAGTGAAGCTGAAGCTACAGAGCCTGGGCAGGGTGATATGGAGGGTCTGCTGTTGCCCATGCAGCAGACACCCCCTCTCTTCGCAGCTGAAGGATCCAAGGGAAAGACGGAGTCAATACAGCTTGGCTTCAGGTGCGCCGCAGGAGTTGCCGGTGTTGACTACAATGTCAAACCGCCTTAGGGACTCCGGCTCCGGATTTTCTGTCGGGGTTTACTCCCTTAGCCTTTCCCCTGAAGAGGTATGCTGCAAGGCAGCGGAGGTTTTTTGGAATCAGAGTTTTCCTTCTCTGATGTGCCCTGACTGGAAGATCGAACCAGCGACACTTAGCTCGCAGGCCGACGCTCAATCCACTGAGCCAAACCAGCCAGGGGTTGGTCTAAACATAGACATGTGATATGAATACGATTCAGTAGGTATCATAAAAATATTGTTGAGAAGTCTTAGCAGAGAAGCTCCAAACAAAGGTATTTTGCTTTGTAAGTTTGAGCAAGTCATTTAACCTCTCCGAGTTCAAGTCTCCCCATTTGTGAAACATCATAGAAAGATAAAAGTCTTCTGTTCCACTCCTTAGAATTTACAAACGTAGTAAGAGCAGATGAGGTGGCTATGATATTCTGTATTACTTATCAACAAATAATTAGGAAAAATAATCTTAAGATTTTAGGACATTTGAAATATTAAGAATGTTTGTATTAAACATATCTTGCTGTAAGAAACGGAGGTATTAAAAATCATTTCTTTAACCCTAGAAGTATTCCAAAAGTGGTATGATTAGTATATATCTGTGGTGGTGAGGTTGGAAAAATTGTGATTTTTTTTTTCTCCACTCAGATTTAACTTTAAAGTAAAAACTGTTCCAAAATTTAATTATTTCTTTCTTACTTTATTCAAAACTACTGGAATAGCCAGTTGGTTTCTGAATCTATAAGAGACCAGGTAGCGCCACAAGATAAAGTAGGAGGCCTTAAATCACTGGCTTCAAACTTCATTGAAAAAGTCACTTAACAATTACTAAGTCGTTAGTATGGAGTTTTAAACAGAAGCTCCAAAACATCTCTCACACAGCATTTAAAGATTTAACAAAATATCCTGTTGGAGAGAATTTTTGCCTTGCAGGTTTAGAAATCACAAAATGTCTAGGAAGCCCCATGTAAGGCTGAGAGAACTGATATATGGGTCTGAGTTAAGTCCAATGAAAGAACTTATTGTTTCTATACTAGAGCAGAAATGAAGAGCTGGTTATTATGCAACAAAATATTATACTTACTATAAAATAATGTTTAATAGACTCTGACTCTTGAATTTACCAATGTACACATGAGGTAGGCTTGAATAGAATTATACTTTTTAAAAAGTCATGTGGTAGCACCTGGTAAGGGATTGTATCATTGGGCGTTTCACCTTGAAGTTCTTCCTGACTATGATAGGGAAGCTCTCAAGCAGATAAAAATGGAACATCTGAAGTTAATTGAACCATTGCCAGAAAAAAGAAGAATGCAAATGATAATTTTGAACTTTGGAAAATATTATTTCTAAGGTCCATTTCATCACTAAATTTCTATGAAATGCTAATTTTAAGGATCTAGAATAATTAAAAAGATCACATTAAGATATTATGATGTAAAATCACTTTGAAGAACTATTTAAGTAAATGCCTATTACAGAAGTTTTAGAATCCAAAGGAGGTGTTTCTAAGCCTGAGAAAAAATTGAGTACTTCTTTCTATTATTTTCCACTGTTTTGTTTTATTTTCATTAAGAGAGTGTTATTTACTTGTCCGTTCATTGATCCTCACATCTCTTGTTAATGGATTATATTGAAATTGAAGTATTATTTTTTTAGATTGCTAAAATGCACTCCCTCATGATATCTATTGTTCAAAAATAAAGTCAACAGCAGAGTGATCACTTTATGTTATATAGATGTCTAATCACTACATTGTTTATACATCTGAAACTAACTTAATATTATGTGTCAACTGTAATTGAAAAATTAAAAGAAATAAAGTCAAAAACTGTAAACTTCTTTATATCACCTTATTTTAAATTTCATTTCCTAATCTATCAGCTCAGAAACACTATGAAGAATACTCTTCAACTATGAAGTTCCACCAACATTTTTCATGATTCTTTGCATGTTTCATGATGTTCAATCTTCAAGGATGTTCTCAAGACCAATTTAAATAAATGAAATTAATTGTGGCACATTTTAAACTGACTCACATTCATTTTCCAAATATCTTTACTATTAAAAAGGGAATTTGGGGTAGGGGATTCAGACTTTCAAAATCCAATATCAACAATTACTAAAAAAGAAAATTTAGCTAAGATAGCTCCCTGTCCATTAAATTAATAAACTTCTCACATCTGCTACCAAGGATATATCCTAGTCAGCCATACCCAGCTAGGTCTCATAAGGTATTTATGATCACATAGATAATACATTCATGAAAGACATTATCTTTGACATCATGAGGAATTACCCAATAATACATTTAAACTGTCTTTCCAGATTGGTTATGGAATTTTATATGTTCCTCCAATAGATTGCTCAATATCATGTATCTCAGAAGGTAATACTCATATGGATAATTTTTCTCAGCTAAGCCAGGGAATCTTTGTTAATGCTATTGTTATGTCCCTGAATCTTAAGGCAAGAATGAAAATAATACAAAATGTTGAAAATAACACATCTATCTCTATCATTCTTATATAACACTGCCATCAAAATTGAATTAGTAATCTTAAATCTTATCACTCTAATATTTCTTCATTGACTTCAAGGTAAAGTTTGAAACATCATAGTCCCTCATTCACTCATTTAGCCTACCTTTTTGGTGACACCTCCTCCCCCTTTTCTCATATGGCTACCTGATTAAGTTACAGGTCATAATGCAATTTTAAATTTTTACAGAAAGAAGTCAATATGATTTTTCTGCATTGAGACAAGTTTAGAATATATCTGTAAAAGTATATAATTTGATTTTAAAGGGGTCTACAAGAAGAGACAAAGAAACAGCACTGTACATCACAAATGATATGCACACTAAGGTGAGAAGAGAAATGGACAGATCTGGATGTTCTGCTAAAAATCATCTTCAGTAGTAAATATGTAGTGGGCCTTGGGCAGGAAAGAGAAAGATTTTTCTTGTGTTCTGGGTCCCAAATTTCAAGGCAGGACCATATCTGAATATTCAGTAGATTGAGCTATTCCCCATAACTCATGAAGAAATTCAAGGAGTTAGGCAGGAATTCCAAGTTGGGTTTGGACTGGATAAGGGTTGGTTCCTAGAGACAACCATTTCAAATAACAGATGTAAATTTATATATATATACACACACACACACACACACCCATATTTATATATTTACATTTTATATATTTTATATTTCTATATTATATATTTATATATAAAATGATATTTTGCCCAAGTCCTCCTTAAATATTAAACTCTGGTCATTGGAGGAATTAAAACTGAAGCCATGTCTATGCTTGGGACAAGTGGCATTGACTTGGAGAAGTCAATTATAAGACAAGAGGTGACCTGTGAGTGTGCTGGTTTCTGTAGTCAGTGAGCACCAAGAAGGAGTTGGACAAATGGGAGCATTATTTGTGTTTCCTAAAACTGTTTGAGGCAGGATTCTTAAAGAATAGCAAACATACTCACGAGAACTTTTGGTCTCTAAAATAAAATTACTGCCCCACTTGAATAAAAACTCTGACCCAAACCATCTAAATTAGATTTTTTAAATCTAAACAATTTACTATTTATTATTTCCGATTTAGTATTTATCTATATTTTGTTATAGTCTATACCACAGTAAATATTTTTAAAGCTAGAAACATCAGAGAACTTTTCAACTTTATTATATATTTTATTTTCAATGTTTTTGAAAGGAGACTTAAACTGGTATACATGCATTCAACTTTCTAGTCTTACAAACAAGCAACTCTAGATACACTTTTTAAATTTATTCTCATTTACTTTCCCCTTTTATCAATGGAAAAAGTTCATATCCTCATCCACAAGGTAGATGCTTTCATGTACTATATTTTACATATTTCTCACTCTTAAGAGTATTTTGTGCCATTAATTATGCTCCCTGTCTTTTATTTTTAACCATTTATTCTCATTGAATCATAACTCTCAGTTATAAAAACATTCCTATTTTTTCCATTAAAAAAATGGTGAGACCTACCAGACATCTATGGAACATACCAGCCAAGAACAGCAGAAATATACATTTATCTCAGTTGCCCATGGACTGTTCTCCAGAATAGATCATATATTGGGTTGCAAAACAAGTCAATACATTTAAAGATTAAAATCATACAAAGTACCTTTTGGACCATGAATGAGTGAAGCTAGGCATCCATAACAGAAGGATAACAATTAATGGAAATGAAACAATAGAATCTTAAGTAATAAATGAATCAAAGAAGAAATTACAGGGGAAATTAGAAAATACTTTGAGATGAATGAAAACAACACACAACATTCCAAAGATTGAAAACTTTCCCCCTAGGATCAGAACTAACAACAAGAATGTGCACTCTGACAACTTATATTCAAAATTGTACTGGAGGTTCTAAGCAAGCCAATTAGTCAAGGAAAAAGAAATGAAGATCATCTATAGTATAAAGAAAGATTGGTGGTTGTCACAAATGAGTGATTCTTTTATATGATTATTTTCTTTTGTTTTCACTCATCATTATGTTTGAGGTATTCTTGTATAATGTTATTTACAGATACCAATCATTCACTTTCACTGCAATATAATAAAAATAAATCATAACTGATTTATCCATTTTAGTATTGGCCAACATTATTGATTGCTTCCAATTACTAGCTATTACAAACAACATTGCTATGAAGATTCTTATACATGTAACCTGGTGAAAGAGATTTGATAGGGCATTTTAGGTAAGAATCTAATTGCTGTGTCACCAGGTATGCACATAGTCAACCTTAGTTGGTGGAAAATAATAGAAATTGTCCTTTGTTCCAGGCACAGAGCTCCTAAAGCCATTGTTATTTCCTTAATAATAAGAGCTTGAGAAACATCTTTTGTCCTAATATTTGGTTTTTGACACAAAATTCTTAAATCCCTTGGAATTCCCTGGGAGATGGGAATGTCTTTTGTTATAATGAGGTGACTCCTGGTGGGCTCTTGGGTAACCTCAGAGAGACCAAATCATAATTAGAAGCTTAGAACTTTTAGCTCCACCTTCAACTTTCAGCTGAAGATTGAGTTAATAATGAAGTCTCCATTAAAATCCCAAAAATATAGAATTCAGAGAGTTTCTGGGTTGGTGAACAAGAACTTGTGTTCTTGTTGTGGGGCACACCCCAAACTTCATAGGGACAGAGGCTCTGGACACTTCTGGACCTTGCCCTGCATATCTCTTCATCTGGCTATTCATTCATTTAATATGCTTTATAATAAACTGATGATTTAATAAGTATACTCTTTACCTGAATTCTGTGAGCTGTTCTACAAATTAATTGAACACAAAGAGAGGGATGTGGGATGTTCTGATTTATAGACAGGTAGTAGCATGAGTAACAACCTAGGCTTGTAATTGGCATCTAAAGTGTGTATTTTTGGTGGAGTCGGTCTTGTGGGACTGAGCCCTTAAACCTATGGGATCTGATGTGATCTCCAGGTAGACAGTACTAGAACCAAACTGAATTGCAGGGTTCCCAGTCAGTGTTGCAGAATTACTTGGTGTGGCAAAATAATCCACAAACATAAAACTAATACCATAGCCCACAAACACAAATCTAATATAAGTGTTGTGAGTAGAAGAAACAATTAGTTTTTTCTAGTCACTAGTTAATAGAAATGTTTTTTTCAAAATTGGTTAGAGCAATTTACTTTCATTTTAGCAGTGTATGTAGAAGTTGACATTGCCATAATTTATGCCAATAAGCAGGGTATGAAATGGCATCATGTTATAATTTTACTTTACATTTTTAAAATATATTTTATTGATTGTGCTTTTAAAATTGGCCCAATTTTTCCCCCTTTGCCCCCTCTCCACTTGATATCCCCTTCCTTACAGGATTCCCCACCCCCTTAGTTCATATCCATGGGTAGTGCATATAAGTTCTTCGGCCTCTCCATTTCCTATACTATTTTTGACATCACCCTATTTTGTACCTACCAGTTATGCTTCTTGATCCCTGCACCTTTCCCCCCATTCTTTCACTTCCTCTCTCAGCTGATAACGCTTCAAGAGATCTCCATATCTATAATTCTGTTCCTCTTCTAGTTGTTTGCTTAGTTTTTTTAAATATATATTTTTAAGTATATTTTATTGATTGTGTTGTTACAGTAGTTCCAATTTTTTCCCTTTGCTCCCCTCTGCCCAGTACCCCTCTTCCCTGCAGCAATCCCATCCCCTTTAGTTCATGTCCATGGATCATGCATATAAGTTTTTTGGCTTCACCCTTTTCTATATTATTCTTAACTTCCCCCTATTTTGTACCAATCAATTATGCTTCTTAATCCCTGCACCATATCCTCATTTCTCCTCCTCCCCCTCCCAGCTGATAACCCTCCAAATGATCCCCATACCTATGATTCTGTTCCTATTCTGGTTTGCTTGGTTGGATTTTGTTTTTATTTTTTAGATTCAGTGGTTGATAGTTGTGAGTTTGTTGTCATTTTAGTATTCATAGTTTTGATCTTCTTTTTCTTAAGTAAGTCCCTTTGACATTTCATATAATAATGGCTTGGTGATGATAAACTCCTTTAGCTTTACCTTGTCTGGAAAGCACTTTATCTGCCCTTGCATTCTAAATGATAGCTTTGCTGGATAGAGGTAGTCCTGGTTGCAGATTGCCTTTCATCACATTGAATACTGCTTGCCAGTTCCTTCCTGCCTGCAAAGTGTCCTCTGAGAAATGAGCTGATAGTCTTATAGTCATCCCCCTGTAGGCAACTCTCCACCTCTCTCTTGCTGCCCCCAGGACTCTGTCTTTATCTTTCACCTTTGGCATCTCAATCATGATGCATCCTGGTTTAGTCCCTTCTGGGTCCAGCTCGCCTGGGACCCTCTGTGCTTCCCAGACCTGTATGTCCATCTTCTTCGCAATATTTGGGAAATTATCCTCATTTTTTTCAATTCTTGCTTCCTCATTCTGCAGTGGTCGACTATTTTTTTCTTTCTTATGTTCCAAATCATTGATTTGAACCCTGGTTTCCTTTCCTTCCCCATTGGTTTTTTGTGGATTTTCCTTCATTTCACTTAGCATAGCCTTCACTTCTTCTCTTATGCATTTGCCATACTCAAGCATATCTGTCAAGCCTGTGAGCATCTTTATCACCAGTGTTTGGAATTCTCCATCTGTTAGGTTGTCTATCTCTTCATCTGTTATGTTGGCTATCTCCTTATTGCTTAGTTCTCCCACTGGGATCTTGATCCATTTTCCCTTTTGGGCCATACTTCTCTGTCTCCCCATTCTGACAGGCTCCTGTGTTTGTTTGCCTTCGCATCCCAGGTAGAGCTGTTGCTCCTGTTATGTTGTAAGGGGAGGCGCCTTAGATATTCATTAGTACAGAGCGACTTGTCTCACCACGTTGTGGCACTGTATGTGGGGGCAGGGTCCAAGAAGGAACAATGCCCCCTCTCAGCACTCACCCCCTTTCCAGGCACTTCTCCCACTTCTGCACCAAACTGGCATCCCTCTAGCTGTTGCCCTGGCCATCGTTTCCAGACTGGGTGATTCTGTGGATGTTCTAGGTCTGTGGGGGCCCTTTAAACTAGTGGACTCTGCTGAGAGACTGGCAGTTTCTGCCTCCACCCCAACCCCCACTGGTCTGCACAGTCAGAAGCAATGAGGCTTGATTTTCCCCGGTGTTAGGACCATGAGCTGCTAGGTCCGGTGAGGAGCTGGGAACACTCCCCAGGTGTCCCTCCTGACTTTGAAACATGTGACTGTGCTTTCTGCTGGCCTGCTGCTTCTGCCACTGCTGCTGCCACCACACCACATCCTCTCCACCCCAGCTCCGCCCCTCCTACCTGTCTGGATGAGTATTTCTTCTTTGTATCTTTGTTTGCTGGACTTCCATGCAGCTTGATTTTCTGCAACTTCTGGTTGTTTCTAGTTTTGAGGTAGTTTGTATTCCTTCTTAGTTTTGAAGGGAGACACAGCATGTCTGTCTATGCCTCCATCTTGGCCGGAAGTGAAGCTTGTTTTTTTAGAATCAGTTGTTGATAGTCATGAATTTGTTGTCATTTTAATATTCATAGTTTTGATCTTCTTCTTTTTCTTAAGTCCCTTTAACATTTTATGTAATAGTGACTTTAGGTTTACCTTGTGTGGGAAGCACTTTATCTGCCCTTCCATTCTAAATAGTAGCTTTGTTGGATAGAGTAAACTTCGTTTTAGGTCCTTGTTTTTCATCACTTTGAATACTTCTTGCCAGTTCCTTCTTGCCTGCAAAGTTTCTTTTGAAAAATAAGCTAATATTTTCCCAGTTAATTTTGTCATAAATATTTTCTTCTAACATTTGATTTATTTACCCATTTTCAGGTGTCTTTTGGTTAGAATTTTTTTTTTATTAAACTTGGTGCAACACCATTCATACTTTTTTTGTTTGTTTGTTTGTTTGTTTGTTTTATTTTTAGAGAGAGGGGAAAGGAGAAAGAGAGGGAGAGAAACATCACTGTGTGGTTGCCTCTCACTTGCGTCCCCAACTGGAGACCTGATGTGCAACCTAGTAATGTGCCCTGACTGGGGATCGAACCAACGACACTTGGCTCGCAGGCCAACACTCAATCCACTGAGCCACAGCAACCAGGGCTCTGGTTAGAATTTTTTTAATTTCAATATATATCTCTTTCTATTTGGCTTGTGCTTTTTTTCTGCTTTAAGAAATCATTTGTTACTCATGAAGGTATGTTCTTACAAAAGTTTTTTAAAATTTTGCATTTCACAATGAATACCAGTCCATTTAGAACTTATTGCTATTTATGGTATGAAATGAGGATTTAGTTTATATTCCTCATTGATCACCTGTTGTTACCCAAACATTACTGAACAGACCATTCCTTGTACACTGACCTATAGTGAGAGTTTTAATACATTGTTTGGAGACTTAGATAATCTCACCTATCCCTTCACCAATGCCATACTTTTAAATTTTCTATAGTTTTAAAATGTCTTAAGTCCACCTCTACTTAGTTCTTCTTCAAAAGAGTTTGGTTCTTTGATATCTTAACTACATACTAAAATAACTTGCTAAATTCCATAAAAAGTCTTTTTGGGATTTTGACTAGAATTGTTTTGAATCTATAGAAAATACAGGGAGTTTTTGACAGCCTCCTGTTTATCAATAAGGTAAGTCTCTGCATTAATTTAGGTCCTCTTTCATGTTTTCCAACAAATATTTATAATTTTCTCCAAGTAAAAGAAGAGATATGTTTCTAGGTAGCTTATTTTTCTGTTCCAGCAAAAAAAAAAAATGGTGTCTTTTTTAATTGTCAATTTTATTTTATTGATGGTGTTTTAAGGAAAAACCATTGCCTTTGTAGATCATAGCCAGGAAACTTGCAAACCTCTCTTAGGTCCTTTATTGATTTATATATAGACTGAGGTTTTCTAATAGACTAGCATATCATCAGTGGATAATAACTGCCTGTTTTTTCTTTTCCAATTCTTATACGTTTTCTTTCTTATCAGTTGTGGTGTTGTCCTAGGGCTGCCATGGTAAATCACTATAGCGTTTGCGGCTTAAGGCAACCGCAATTTATTCTGTCACAGGTCTAGAGGCCAAAAGTTCAAAACAGAGGTGTTGGCAGGGCGTATTCCCTCCCAGGCGTTGAAGCTTTCTTCCCTCTCCCCACTCTTGTGAACTCCTAGTGTTCCTGAGTGGGTGGCAGAGTAATTCCAATCTTTCCCTCCATCTTCATATGGCCTTCTTATCTCTATGTCTTTCTATGTTCAAATCAACTTCTCCTGTTCTTTGTAAAGACACCAGCCATCAGCTCTAGGGCTCACCCTAAATTCAGGGTACTTTCATATTGAGATCCTTAACTAATTACAACTACAAAGACCCTATTTCCAAATAAGATCACATTCTGAAGTCTCAGATGGACATGAATTTTGAGGAAATACTATTTAACTCATGACATTAGTCTTATTAAGATGACCAATATAATGCTGATGAGACATCTTTACTTATTAATTTTAGAAGGAATAATTTTAACATTTCCAATTGAACATGACACTTGTTGCAGCTGATGCAGATGTGTTTCATTGAGTCAAGGCCATTTCCTTCTCCACCTAGCTTGCTAATGTGTGTGTGTGTGTGTTTTAATCATGTATGCTTATCAAATTTTATCAAGTAGTTTTTCTGAATCTATTGAGAAGATAACATTTAAATTTTCTGCTTTAAACTGTTACTTAATAAATTATAATAATCAGTTGTCTATTATTGAATGAAAATCTTGTATTTCTATAATAAAACCAATTTAATTATAATGTATTATCTTTTTCTTTTTAATTATTGGCTTTAGTTTGCTGATATTTAGAACCTATTTCTTTGGTACCCATGTTCATTAATGTGATTGGCCCATAAAATTTTCCCCTGTGCTCTTCTTATAAGTTTTGATATTAATGTTATTATTAGAATCAGAATAAATTTGGCATTGAATTTTACTTTTTATAAGGTTTCTTTTTTCTTTGAATATTTGGTAGACCTGAATGGCCTTCGTTTGTTCTTTTTGGGAAAAATTTATAATACTGATTAAAATATTTAATTAAAGATGAGATCATCAAATATTTTCCCCTTTTCTCAATTAATCTAATTTTTATTCTTTCTAAAAAGTTTACCTAATATTTCCAACATATTGACATCCATGGTTTTAATGTTTTCTTATATTTGCTATTGTCTGTGATTGTATTATCATTTCTAGCATTTATTCATGTCTCCCTTCCTTTTCCTGATCTAACCTCTCAGTCTTTTCAAAGATCTAACATTTGGCTCTGTTGATCCTCTATTGTAGGTCTGCTTACTATTTCATTAGTTCCTGCTGCTATTTTTGCATTTTATTATTTCTACCTCCATTAAATTTATTGTTTTAAGAACTCACTTCTTGTCTAATACTAGCAGAGCTATTGGATCAAGGTGGAAACAACTTGGGTTGCGTTTCCATTTGTCCCTTGGCCTCCATAAGCCTCCACTCTGAAGGCTTGGTGTTTTGAGTCTCCTAGTATCCATGTCAGCTGGGAATCTCTCTCCAGTACTCAGTTAACTTGGTAAGTGGCCACAGGTTCATTCACAGAAAGATTTGGAGGATATTTGTCATATATACCTGTGGCAGAGTGTTAGGGTTCTTACTCAAGGTGATCCAGTCTCCCTCTCAATCAATGCTGAGTCAGAAAAGTAGCTCTGACCTGAAACTTGATGAAGGGCCCTGATTTTTCATTGTAGCAGTTGATCTCACCATTCACCTTCCAGCTCCCAACACTGGTTATACAAGTCAGAGAACACACTTGATTGCTTATCCGTGTAGTCTCTAAGAATACCACAAGCTAACAGCTGTCACCTTAGATCCTTCCTGGTCAAGTCAATCAGTTGTCATTCTAGTCGTGTTGTCACTAATACTAATGATATCCACCTTGACTCTCTTGGTTAATTGGCACAACATGGCTTCAACTATTTGAGTCATTATTCTTATAGTTATAAGGAACCCACCATCATACACCACATGCTCCTCTCAGCTCTAGGCCCTAGAGAGTAGCCACACCAGGTTTCCAAAAGAAACAGCTCTTAACCAGTGCATTTCTTATTAATTTATTAAATTAGTGAAGGGAATTTTTTTTGGCTCCTCCCAGGAAATCCAGGTAGTGGGTACTCTGATCTCATGTAATCAGTTCATTTTAAAGTTGTCATTTCCCTGAGGCTTCTGATTCTTTTTCAACACTCTTCCAAGGCATCTTCTAGGTCTCTACTTCATTTTCTTAGGCCAGAAGCTTGTCCAGGCATTAAGGAGCCATCTAAGCTGTATAAGGACCACAAGGCAGAACATTCACCCCTGAGTCATCCAGGGTACTCCCATGTCAATTAACATCTTCTCTGATCTACCACTCTTATCTTTCATTCAATGTCATGTTTTTGCAGCTCCCACTGGTGCACATCTTGTAATTTTCTCCAAGAACAGAGTCAATACTTCTCTGTCAAGGCTATCCTGAGACCTGACCTGGGTGACTGGTCTGGAGGTAATGGTAAAAAGCAGGAGTAAATCTTGAGGAATACATATGCAACTTGTGAGGCACCTGCCCCAAATGAGGGCTTTCCAGGTTCTCCAGGTAAAGGAAGACTAGTTCAGGGTTCAGGAGAATCAGTAGCTCAAGGTTTTCTAGCTTATTTACCAAATGTCCCCATGCCACTTCTGAAGATACCACTTTTTATTAAGGACCTGAGTTTAACAAAGGTCTATGAAGGCTGTGTATTGTCTTCCTTGTCATTCTGTTAACCTGGCACTTAAATCCTGGGCCTGGTTTTTATCACTTCTGTTCTATGGCCATATGAGATAAAGGATATTTCAAAAACTGACTTACAGACTCTCTTACTTTCACAGTCTTGTTTCCTTCTCTTCCTCGGAAAGCAGAGCCTGAAGCACAGATTTGTATAAAGGGGGCTTACATTAAGGATAGGAAGTTTGAAAAGGAAACTAATAAAAATCTATGTCATGAATGTGGTCACTACTGTGGGCAGTTTGGATTTGACCCTATTCAGACCTTCTTAATAACTTTTCTCCTCCAAGATATAAGAGTGAGGAGCATCTATTTATTAGTTCCCACCCCTAACTGGTTAAAGTCTGCGTTTCTCACACCTACATGTGAAAACATTGAGGTATGTGCAAGCATCCCACTATTGGCAGTAGAGAAGTGTGAAGAAGGAAGCAAGAGATAATAGTTCAGCAAAGGTGGGACACGTTCAAGTTGCAACAATTAAAAGCTGGTTACCACAGTGACAGTTGGAGGAAAAGGTGGGTCAAAGCCATTGTCAAGAAAAAGGCATGGCAGGTCTGATATATTTATTTTAAAAAATTTAAGTTACTTATTGTGTACTTTGTACCTAATAATCTCAACATTCAGTTAGCTAGTCAAATTCTGTATTTTTTTTTGCTAGCTTTCATCAATGATAACTTGTTACACCATGTGTTTAGTAATTTTAAATTGTGAGCTCTTGTTTCTTGAAAACATCTGTAAGATAAAGTTAAATTTGAAGCTAGTGTTTTAAAAAAAAACCCTCCAGAGAAGCTATTAATCTTGTTCCACTAAATTTCTGTGGGCACTAGCAATGAAAGGCTACTGTAAACCACATTTTTGATATGGGTTTCTTCTCTTTGAACAGATAAATCACATGTTCAATTCCAATCCTTTTGGGAAAGCTTATAGCTACAGCCTCATGGGACATTCTATTTCTCCCCTTTCTTGATTGAGAGCCAAGGTCAAGGTAAGTAAGTATCTATAGGACCTGACCATGTTTACCTATCTCACAGAAACTTCAAAAGCTTCAAGCCTGAAACTGCACTCACTCTTTTCTTCACAAACCTTCTCTTCCTTCTATATTGTGTATCTACACTAGAGGAACTCAGCCCACTTAGTCCTACTAGACTTTTAGAAAAATGGCTCTTTCTCTCCATCTTCTCACCTCAACAATTTTTACCACTCACAACTACTGAGCTTGCCTACACTCATCTTTTCACTAACATTCCACTACTGATTTAATTCATGTTCCTGACACTTCTCTCCTGGATTATTAAAATAACCTAACAAATAGCTACCAAGTTTTCATACACTTTCTCAACTACTCTACAGATTGTTGTCACAGTACTATTTCTAACACCCAATCTAGCCATAAAATTGCTTGTCAGCATTCTTCTTCCTACAGAACACTGTCCGCACGACTTACAATGATCTACAAGGTAATTTCTCACCTAGCCCCTGAATTCCATGCCTCTACTTTTTGGTTCATGCTCTTCACTGTGTTTTGAATGTCCTTTCCACACCTTATCTGACCTGAGGACTCTTGATATTCTTTGAAGCCTTCCCCTGTCTCTTTGATAAGCAATTTCTCCTCTGGGCTCATATCATGATTATGGCATACTTCTACTTTGGTGCTTTCCACTGTGTGGTGAAAATGCATTCATTTGTCTCCACCACTAGGTTCCAAGAATATATATACCCTCAGCAAGTAGCAGAAGCCATGGATTATGGTGTATTAAGTAATATACCTTATTATGTTAAATGAATGCATGTATAAACGAACAGACTTAATATTTCCTGTGAGATGTAATGTTAAGCAAAGTTGGACATGGTTATTATTGAAAAGGAAGGGAGAGATAAATAACACAAGTTTACCTAAAGTAAAGGTAAATAAAAAATACTAAAAATACTTTTTAGATTCAACTTTTATTCACATTTGTTTTGTACATATTTTTCAGGCTTTCATTTAAATTTAAGAGTATTAAATTTTCATTGAAAAAGACCATCAGATAATAGCAATTATTTCTTGAAAATATCCAGTGTATTTTTTTCAGAATATTACAATTGATAGTACCTAATAGAAACAAGCTTTGAATAACATGTTTCACATTTATGTAAATTTACATTGTTTTACCTGAGCAGAGGCAAGCCATAATGTCCTAGTGTGACTTTAACATATCACAATACTGAATTTTCACTTCAATTTCACAATGCAACTTTCAAATAAGGAAAACAATTTTTGCATTAAAATAATGTCAAAGCATCTATATCTTGTAGTAAAGATAATGAGATAAAGCAATAATAAAATATGTGAGGTATTAAAAGTGGTATGTAGGTTCAGAAGAATTTTGGAGATATAGGGAAGTGGAATATACACAATATAGTATATACTATTTATGACTATAAAAAAAAACAGGAGATAAAAATATCAATGCATATAAAATAAATAATATGAAATAAGCTCATTATGTGACCATAGGAGATGCAATCAAATTTCTCGCAAAGGTGGTTATTTCATATATAAAATATATTATAAATACATATACTATATAATGCATAGACACAAATATATGTGTGTGTATATATATATTTAATATGCCAGGCAACATTATCTTAAGAAATATATTTTTTCACAATGTAATACTGTTAAAGTTTAATTAATGAACACATATAAGGTATGACTATCTCCCACCCAACACTGCTTATTCCCTTTTTATTGTTTTTTTTTTCAAAACGTTTTTGCCTTTCCAACATGCTATACAATTTACTCGTGTATTCTCTTTATTTCTCTCTCCTCCATATTGAATGGAAGCTCCAAGAGCTGACAAAGTAGATAATTGATATTTGCTGAATATGTAAATGAATATGGTCACTTTCAATCAGTCTTTAGTCTAGGTTTACTATGTAGCTACATTACTCTCCACACTAGTATTGCTTACCATTCTATTAAATTGAGAAAGGCAAGGAAAATTATATATAGACATGCAATTATTTATATTACATGTAAAATTAATATATAATTATGTGAATATATTAGCTATTACTCTATAATTAATTGTTACTATTGCATAGAGTAGAATACACAATTTTCTTTCTTATATTTTTAAACATAAAGAAGTTATGACTAGAGTAAAAGCAGTTGACTTGGCCAGGTATTTGTAGGGTTCTAATAAAAATCTCCACTTGCTTCTTATGTACTTAATTGTTAATTTTAAAAGGGCAGGATGAAAGGCTTCATACAGTACCCTCCATTTAGGAAACTTACTGAAATTGATATCCATTTACTTGGAGGAATTACATTAACTATATTATAAAAGGGATCACAGAATTATGTTAAGAATTATTTCCAACTGCTTACTCTTAATTGATTCTATATTAGAAATGGAAAATAAAGAGGACTGAAACACCATCCAACATTTTACCAATTAGACTATACTACCCAAGAGAAAATTAAAAACACTCATTTCTTTTATGTTTTTAATCCATTAAAAGCAGAGTTACCATTCAGACATTCAAGATCAGCAGTCAAACAATTCTTTATATTTAAAAAGAAAGCTTTTTGAAGCTCTTTTTATAAATCAATTCTTGCTATCAAATTAAAATTTCTAAATGTTTAGGAAAATATTCCCCACTTGTTCTCCTAAAAACACTACTACCCTGTGAAAAACCAGCATCCATAAGATGTTAATTAAGCCTTTAAAAATTTTTTGGTCAAATAATTTAGAAAATTCTGGATTAAGCATATCCCAATAAATTCATTAATTGAAGAATGTTTCACACCCTGTCCCAAGCTTACTTGCCATAATTGCCCTAAGAATACTCCCTCCCTAACCACCCCCCAAGGATCACCTATCTTGAGACACTAGTCCGAGAACTGCAAGATCAGTAATTGCCTCATGATTTTTATTTCTATGGAACTCTTGCTTAAACTAAGAATAAAATTTTAAAACAATAAATATTAAAGTGCAGTAGTTTTCAACTTATACTATTCTTTATTTCACATGCAGTCAGAACAAAAAGGAATTTGAATTATAGTAGAAGGAATTTTTAATGGTTATGAAAAATGAATGAAAGTCATTACTTACAATTGGTATCAACAGAGCTTATACAAAAGATTTTAAAATTAAGCTGCAAAAGTGTAGGTGATAACAATACTGACTTTTGGCTGGTTCATGAAAGAAATATTCTTCCCTGATAGTTGGAGCATAAACTAATGCAAAGACCTGGGAGAGAAATGGACAGTATCTAATACTATTAAGGGTGCGCCTTCCCTTCAATTCCCTGCTAGGAATACCCTGTGACACTTTCATATGTATGCACAAGCAAACGTTTCTAAGAAAGCCCTTTCCAGCATTATTTATAACAGTAAAAAATTGGAAAATCCAAATTTTCACCACCATAAATATGAATATATACATTGAAAATGTTTAATATAATGGAATACTATACAGTAGGGGATTAGAGCTCAATTTTTTATCATTATATAAGCTCGCATATATAATGTTGGGCAAAAGCCTGTTGCATATAGATATATAGTATAACACTTTAATGTAATTTTGAAATATCTAAAATGATGCTATATATATGTAATAACAAGTATATATGTGATAAAATTTAAACACACATATAAAAATAATAAACACCAAATTCAAATGATGAATACCTCTTCAAAGGACAGAAAATGCAACCAGGGAAGAATAAACCAAAGTATTTATCTCTATTTGTAACATTTTATTTCTTATGCTGTGTGATGGTACCCAGATGTTCTTAAATAAATTCAACAACCTTTCATATTTTTCCTGAAATTTGTAAATATTTAATAAAATAAAAATACATTTAGTTGAAGCTTATATTGGGGAATAGGTATATCAGTAGAAAATCTTTCAATGATATATATAGTATGTCCAATATTTTAATAAAATTTTTATTAATCTAGAAACTTCATTTTTTAAAGAAAGAACTTTTATGTTTCTTTAATGAACTGACTTATAAACATAAACAAAAGTTCATATATAATCTCCAGAAAGTATCCAGCCATGCACTATGAAAAATAGACACATTTATTGAAGAAGATAACAGATACAGGAAACATTGTACATAGGACAATGGTGCTTCATTCCCTTCAAAGTAGGCACCTTGGGACCGCACATAGTTTTCCTGCTTGCCATAACTTCCTCATCATATTTTTCTGAATCTCATCAGTGGTCTGAAATCTCTTCCCTTTCAAAGATGATTTTAGTTTTGGGAAAAGCCAGAAGTAGCAGGGCACCAAATCTGTGCTGTAGAGGGGCTGAGTCACCTGGGTGATTTGATGTTTTGCAAAAAAAAACTCTGCATGAGACGTGATGCATGAGCAGACAAGTTGTTGTGATGAAACTGACAATCAGGAGCTGCCTGTAGCTGTGGCCTTCTGAATCATCCAAATGGTTTTCACAGAGGAATGTTCAAGCTCAATGCAAAATTTGATCCATATCATTTACCTACTGGTTTAGTTATTTTGAACATAACAGCCACACAGTGCACATGCTCACTCAGTGGCATCTACTGCCCCCACTGTCTAGTACAGTGAAGTCGTCATTGTTCATGCCTGCACATTCCAGTCCACTCTCCTTGGCTTCCAGGTTACATCGATGTTGTGCAAACCATTCTCATTATATTAACAATGGATTAACTTTTTCTGGACAGACTCTCTCTCTATATATCTATATCTATATCCATATCTATATCTATATATATATGTAATGATATCTATTATGAGGAATTGGACCACACAATTATGTAATCAGAGAAGTCCCATGTTCTGTTATCTGCAAGCTGGAAACCTAGGAAAGCTGCTGGTGTAGTTCTCCTGTGAGCCTAAAGGCCAGTAAATCAAATGCATCAATAATGTAAATTCTAGTCCAAGGATTAAGACCAGCTTCCCAGCTCAACTAGTCAGGCAAAGAGAGAATTCTCTCCTTTCCTCCACCTTTCTGTTCTATTCAGGTCCTAAATGACCTGGATAATTCCCACCCACCTTGGGGTGCAATATGTTGTTCAAACTACAGATTTAAATGTTAATCACTTCTGGAAATACCCTCACAGACATTTCCAAAAGTAATCTTTAACCATATAGCTGGGCATTTTGTTGCCCAGTTAAGTTGACACAAAAATTTAACTATCACAGGCTAGAACTGAAAATTAACAATTGGGTTTTCCCACTTAGAAATAATGTGTAAATTTAAGAGCAGTTTAGAATATGAGGAATGAGTAAAGAAGAATAACTGGCCATTGTGCCAAGAGGAAAACCAGAGAATTACTGGTCAAATTATAGCAAAAGCAATGTTCAAAGTGTTTTAAAGAGAATAGTATGTCACATTTTGAGTATTGCAAAGGCACAGTAATGACCATGAACTTATACAAGACATAGACTCTTGATGTCCTTGATAGGGATAGTTTTAATATAGTAGCAGGGATAAAGCCTAAGCAGAGGGAAGAGAGGAGACATGATAAATGAGGAATGAAGTGAAAAAATATGAACCACACATTGTGGAGTTTGGGAATCCTTCACAATTTACCCAAGTACCATAACTCTTGGAAAAAAGAGTCTATGTAATAGGAAAATTAGTAATTCTGACTTGTTGTAATAGATATTTGAAATGAGTCTAATGGACAATATTTGTGATAAGTTAAGCTATAATAATGTTGCTTTGATAACTTTGGAAGATATAGGAAGATAGTTGGATTTGTTTCTGCTTAGCTTGGATTTGATATACTGCCCAACTAAATGTGTTTCCTGGTAAGATTTTGAAATGGCTATATACTCAGGAATGCCTAACTTGGTCTGTCCAGAAGATATCCAGCCACGTAATATGAAAAATAGACATTTATTGAAGAAGATACAAGATACAATGTAAACTGGCAGCCAAGGAGACTATTATATATATAGTCTAATATATATTTATAAAGAAATTGTGTGTATACATGGTGGGGCAAAAATAGGTTTACAGTTGTTTATAAGGAAAATAATATAATAATTAATAAATAATAATATAAGAATAAACTATTTTGCATACTCACAACTGTAAACCTACTTTTGCCAAACCTTGTATATAAGTAAATATAATTTACCATGCTGAACTACTACCTCCTTCTTGAAGTACCTTTTCCACTTGATTTTTTAGATAACATACTTTATGGTTTTTCTTTTACCATATTGACTGCTCCTTCTCAGATTCTGTGCTGATTTTTCTTTATCTTTCTTTAACATCCCTTATTTCTATATTTACATGTTCTCTCTTTATTTTATATGCCCTCTTTATGCGGATGACTCTATATCTCTATGCTAATGATTCGCAAATTAACATCTCTGATCATGAGTTCTCAAAGACAAATACATCCTACACAACATTTCCACTTTGATACCTAGTAAGCACCTCAATTAATGTGACTTAAACTGAATGTTTTAGTTTACTAAACTAAACTGAATAATCTCCCCTAACCTCTCTATAGTTTTTTCCTGTGCCACTTTCATCTCCATATATGGTGCCACCATCTGCTCAGTACCTCAAGTCATTTATTATAGTCATCCTTGACCCCTCTATTTCCTTCAAAACTCTATTTTGAATTCACCATCACGTCTTTTGGTTCTACTTCTAAAGTATATCTTGGACCTGACTGCTTTTTACCAATGTCACTGCTTCAACATCAAGTAAACTAAATTTATTTTCTAAATGGCTAAAACAGCCTTGTGAAAGTCTTCCCCTTTTCATGTTCAATTTACACAGAGAAGTCAATGTTAAATTTCTAAAGTATAAATCAGATTATGTCTCTTCCCTATTTAACACCATCCAATAGATGCTTAATAAAGTTAGAATAAAATCAGAATCCCTCACCATGACCTATAAGACTCTACAACATCTGACCCCTAATTAACCCTCTAGTCCTACACTCTAATTACAGTTACTTTTTTCTGTCCTTTTAGACCCTGTAAGTTTGTTCCCTTTTCAGTACCATTGTCCTTATTCTTCTTTATGTCTGTTCTCTTCCCCTATTCAGATCTTCCTAGAGCTGTCTTCTTTTCACATTCATATTTCATGTTCAATGTCTTCTCCTCAGAGCAGTATTCTGAGTTCCTACTAAATAAGCTCCCATCATTTAACATCATATCAATATTTATTTTCCACTTAGAATTTGTTTTCTTATGAAATTATCTTACTTTTTAAGTATATTATTCACCACTTTACATCAGAATATACACTCATTGTGGGCAAGGACTTAGCTGTCTCATTTGCCAATGAACGTCCTCCATTGCTTAGAACAATGCATGACACAATTGTTTGTTGACTGGTTGTGAACATCACCAAAAGTTTCCAGGTGAGTAGAAAAGCGAATCTCATTTACTTTGGTGCTATCTTCTCTCTTCCTAACAGTCATCCAGGGTCCTAGGAAGTTTAAAAGATATCAACAGAAAGAGTCTTTTGGTCTTCAGTGTTTACTAGTGTGGTAGCTAATTGCCAAGATGGTCTCCAGTGAATTTGCACCTTTGTGTAGTCCCCTCCCACACTATATCTAAGATAGTCTATGTGACTAACAGAATGTAACAGAGTGACATTGTGTGATTCTAAACCCAGTCACAAAAGATATTGTCACTTTCACCTTGAATCACTCACTTCATGGAAAGCCAACCACCATGGCAGGAAAATTCTGAAGCAGCTCTTATGGAGATGTCCCAGTGTTAAGGAGCTCAAGCCTCTGGCCAACAGCTAGCAGCAATTTATTAACTGTAGTAATGAGCCATCTTAGAACCATGTCCCCCAACTCCAGTCAAGTTTTCAGATGCCTGCAGCTCTGGACAACATTTGACTACCACTTGATGAGGACCCTGAGTCAGAACTACCCAGTGAGGATGCTCCCAAATTCCTGATGAACATATACTATAAGAGATTCATTATAAAACAATAAATTACTAATAAAACTGGTCTCTGCTGAGCCCCTCAATTTCTTTGAAGGTTAAGAAGTTATATGTGAAGTAATAACCTTGCTGCCTCTGTGCCCTCCTTTCTCCCTTACTTGACTCGCTGCTACTTCTTAGAATGTTAGCACACCCTTTCCTACAGTCCCTCTATCTGAGCCTAGGATATTGCAATTAAGAGAACAAAGAGAAGTGTCTTCTGAGTGTCTGACAATTTTGCTTCCAGCCCTGTAACACAAAGCTGCTCCACCACAGGTGCAAAAGATGACTAGCTTCTTGGGAACCAAGAGAGAAAAAAAATTCAACTTTGTACACATAACATGGAAATTAAAGAATTGTACCTACTTTATAGGCATTTTGAAATGAACAATTGAGAGAATGCATGTAAAGTTCTTAGCATGATGACTGATCCACAGTTGGTACTAAATAAACGTTGGCTATTATTATTGACTTTTCTTTTACTTAACTCCATTTTTATTTGAACAGGCTTTTAATTCACTAACATAGATTAGTGAAAATGGTATATTATGAACGCCTAACACTGCACAATAGCTGATGATTTATATGAGAGAAGTGTTTTCTAAAACCTGTTATCATAAATTGAGAATAGACTTTTTAATACATACATTTTTCAGAGAGAAAAAATAGGCTGAAAATTAACCAGAGGCTATGTTATCTAAATTATAGTAAGAGAATGTCATCTCAACATATTGAAAACTAGAGAGGGATGAGCAGGAGACTTAAAATGTAGTAAGAAAGTAAAAGCAGCAAGAGATTGACTTGAATGCCATTATCTTATTGCCTTTTGGAGCTAAAAATGTATTGTTTCTCATAAAAAGAAGAGCACTGAAAACTATTTGGCGGCAAGGTTATTATTTCACATATAATTACATCTCATACAGAGGTACATTGGCAGACATGTGGTGGCTAAATTGTCCATTTTCAACTAGAAAAAAAGAAATGTAGTTCTTTTTTCACTTACATCAGTCAAGAAGATAGCCGCCCACAGGAAGAGATAAAGACTTATTTGACACTAGATCTATATCCAATGATTTTAGTTATCACTTGAAATTAGTGAGAATTTTGAAATAGGCTTAAGGTTTTTTTTGAAGAGCAAATCGGTACCACAGTGAAATAGCAGATGAAATGGAAAAGTGAAAAAAGAGAAAATGCTGTTCTCATTCCTTGACTGTGTTTGGGTTTAGGAATTTCTAAAATGGGATTTCTCATAGACAGACAACCCTGAAAGCACAGATGTATTAATTTACTATTTTTGAACATAAATTAAGCATTTAATTAAATTATCTTCTCTATAAACCAGTTAGATGAATCCCAAGTCAATGAATATGTTTAAACATCATCCAGGGTGCCAAGAGTATTATTTATAAAAGCCAGGCAACTAAATTCTAACCATCTAAGCTGCCTGTTTTTAATATTTATTAAATCATTAGAAGAATTCTGGTAATTGTAATTTTGGATAAGTGTGTGGTGTGTAGGTATCTGTAATGTAGATGTAATACCAAATATTTATGAACTTGAAAATTCAGAAGAAATGTTAACATTTAAATTCTTTTTAGGGAGAGCTCAGATCTGTGTGATAGAAATACTTCAGTCGACTAGGAGTTGGAGGGTAATATTCCTACTTTAAGTTCAAGTTATAAACTGTCTGTACATTGCTATATAAGAGATAAGGAGAGGAATTGTTTCCTTTTTTTGAGGCTGAGAGGAAAGAAAAGAGAAGAGAATGATAGGAAGAGAGACTGGAAGTAAGGAAACGGAAGAAAGTTGTCACCAGGACATTCCTCACGAACTCCCAAGTTTAGTAAGGTCAACCATAATCACAAAATGTGAGGTGTGTGTGTGTGTGTGTGTGTGTGTGTGTGTGCCTGCATGATGATAAAAGATTTGATTTTCAAGGATTAAGAACTCATGTAGCAGAAAAGACTGCAAGAATGTAAACCTTAGAAACTTCTCATGAATCCTGGCAATGATAGCTGTGGACATTCAGCGATTATAGAACGGAGCATCTGAGGTAAGCTCACCTTTCTCTTCTCAGAACAGAGAGGCACCAATCAACTATACAGTGGCTGATCCTCTATAAATAGTTCATTTTTAATGCCTTTCCACCTTTCCTCATTAAGTAAGCAATCCCTGTATGTGTTATGCTTTTTACCTCACTTTCCATGAACTCTTTACGAGTTGTCACTGTGAAGTTGATGCCATAATTATAGAGTTAGCCAGTAAGAAGAACTATTAAAGTATAAAAAACTTTGGGGAAGAAATCAAAGTACAAACAATAAGCAAATAAACATGAGAAGACTAAGAAGACATGGAGCAAGCCAGCTGAACAATTTCATGCTAACTTTGTGTTTGTTCTCCTAAGAGATTACATTTCCTTTGAAAAGTTTCAAACCCTCCCCAGATTCTGACAGTTTTCAACTGTTAATATTTTCATGATTACTTTATTCAATGTCCTTATATCTACCGAATCCTCAGTCTCATTTAGTGTCACCTCCTCTGATTTGTACACACTATTCATCACCAGCTATGAAACACGGACCATTTTCCCAATTTCAGGGGTGTTGGGGAATATGTATATGTAGAGCATATAAGTGTAGAAAGTTTTACTGGAGGTTTTGAAGAATTGAGTATTGACTTTCGGAACCACACAGCAAAAGCCTTGTCTTGGAATACTAAACATTTTGGTCCATAAGAAATGTCACAACTTGTATCTACATAGCCATCCTGCCTTACTCAGAGCATCTTTTTCTTCACTCCTCTTCACTCCTCTCTTCTTTATCATCTACTCCTCATTATGTCACCTTTTAATTCATCTTCATTTCTTATGTGCAGAACCCTAGCTATCTTTTTGTTTCGGGGGTCTCCCTCTAAACCTTATCCTAGAAACCTTACTTTCAAAACCACCTACATTGGAAACAAATCATATTACTCACTTACGGGCAGAATTGTATTTTAAAGTAGCGGAGTAGCATTTTCCTTCTCCTCTACATATATCTTTTTTGAAAGGCCATAGCAAAGCCCTGCATTTTTAGTATGTTTCCTTCAGCTCTCCACATTGCAGGGTTTCAAGTGTAATAAACACATGCTAAAGATTTAACAAATTTGGTGAACAGATTCAGAGAGAAAAGAAACATGAATTCTATTTATAGTTCAGCTTTGCTATTTGTTAAGAGCTAATTATTTAATTTTTTATACCTCATTTTTTATACCTAATTTTCCTTACCTGTGAAATGGAAATGATAACATAGTACCTTATGCATTATATATATATATATATATGTATATATATATATATATATGTGTGTGTGTGTGTGTGTGTGTATGAGATGATTTTTTTTTTTAAGATTTAATGTGTTTTATTGATTAAAATATTACATTTGTGCCACTTTCCCTTCCCTCTGCTCCCCTCCACCCGGTGGCCCCCTCCCTCCAGTTGTCCCCCCCTTTTAGATTATGTCCATTAGTTGTGCTTACAGTTCCTCCCAACCTCTCTCCGTCTATTCCATTCCCTCCTACCATGATCTCCAATTCCTATATCATCTCCCTCCCTCTCCCCACTCCCCCTCCCTGTTGACCTCCCCCCACTATATTTCCCTTACCCACAGTTCCTTTTCCACTCTCGTTGCCTGTTTCCTTTGCCTTTGTTTCATCTCCCTAGCTTCTGTTTTTTAAACCAGTCCCTTTAACTTCTCATATAACAGTGGTTTGGATCTAATGAACTCTTTCAGTTTTATTTTGTCCTGGAAACACTTTCTCTGTCCTTCTATTCTGAATGACAATTTCGCTGGATAGAGTATTTGTGGTTGTAGGTTTTGGATTTTCATTACTTTGAATATTTCTTGCCAGTTCCTTCTTGTCTGTAGGGTTTCCCTTGAGAAGTCAGCTGATAGTCTAATTGGGACCCCTTTGTACATAATTCTTTTCTTCTCTCTTGCTGCTTTTAAGATTCTCTCTTTATCTTTAATTTTTGACATTTTGATTATAATGTGTCTTGGAGTGGTTCTCCCTGGGTCCAGTCTCTTGGGAACTCTCCTTGCTTCTTGGACCTGCAAGTCTATTCCCTTCCCCAAGTCTGGGAAGTTCTCCTTTATTATATTTTCACTCAATTTTTCAAGTTCTAGTTCATCTTCCTCATTCTCTGGCAAACCAATGATTCTTATGTTGGGCCTTTTATAGCTGTCCCAGAGGTTTCTGATCCTCTCATTGTTGCTTGCCATTTCCTCTCGCTGCATTGGTTGACTGCTAGTTTCTTCTCCATATTCCAGTTTGTTGAAATGGACTCTGGATTCCTCACCATCTGTCTCATATGTGGTTTTGTTCCTTTCGTTATGAAAGTTTTTCGCTTCTTTCATATCTTTTTCCTGCTCTTTTGTGAATTCTGTAAGCCACCTGATAACAATGGCCCAGAACTGAGCCTCTGACAGGTTTCTTATCTGTTCATCTGTCAGGTTCTCTATCTGCTGTCTGGTGAGTTGTGTTACCGGTATTTCTATAGTTGCCTGCCTCATTTTGACAGGTGCGTTTTGTTTTCTTGGGCCGGCTGTCGGGGGCAGTGCCTGTGTAGGCGTCATAAATCAGCGACCGGCGCCTGCCTGTCCGCGACCTATTTCGCAGCCCTGTGGTGCTTTCTGTGGGGGCGGGGGTCCAAGATGGATTCACACAGTTATTCAGCTAGGAGACCGGGATCCGTCCTCCCGCCCCCCTGGGCCTCACTGTTCAAGGCGATGCTGCGGCTGCTCCCCAGCGCCCGGAGTCGCGCAAGCCAGGGGCTTGATTGGAGTCGCGGACGCCAGGGGCTTGATTGCCTCTGGGATTTTTCGCCGCCCCGCCCCGCTGCTCCGCAAACAGCTTTGCCTTCTTTAACTCTTACCTGCCCAAATGGCACTGCTGGTTTATAACTTCATATGTTGGGCTTCCGTGTAGCTTTATTTTCTGGAATTTCTAGTTATCCTTTGTTTTAAAGTAGTTGTATTCCACTATAGTTGTAGAGGGAGACCTAGCGTGTCCGTCTAAGCCTCCATCTTGGCCGGAAGTCCTCCATAATGCCTGTATGAGATGATTTTGAAAACTGAGAAGTCTCCTACAAAATTTGACAAGTTCCTAATTTCTATTTTCTACACTGCAAATAAGACTGGTATAATAGACTACATAGCATTTTGTGAAAATAGAAGCCTTGCTTTTGTAAAGAAAAGAGAGTGGGACATATCAATAGAATCCTGTATAAAATACAGAGTATGCTTCAATAAACATGAGATAATAAAGTTTTGTAACATGAATTGGATATTGGACATTATCCGTGGACTTATAAAAGGGAAATAAACATGACGATCTGTGAATGTGACCTCAAAACTGTTCCAATAAGTGACTCCTTTTGTGAAGCCGGTCAAATATCAGAGGGAACAATCCTAGTCACCATTGTATCCACAAAAATCCAAACTTATTTCTCATTTACTGTAAAAGCAAAGAACTAGGTATTTTTTAAAACACAAAGCCAAATGCAGCAATCTGTAAATTAGGATGACAGGCATATCAACTTAATGTTTATGCCAGTCTAATAGTTCTACTTCTTCATTTATTATCCTAGGAAAGCATCTGTTCAGTACCAGTGGCGTTTTACTACTGAGATGAAATTTTATCAGCTTAATATTATTTTTTCTTTAATTCTTCCTGGCTATGTCTTGCTAGGTACCTAAGAAGGACAAAGGTAGAACGCTAAAGGCTCCATCATAGCATATTGAGCAGCACTCTGGGATAAAAGGAAAGTGAGGGGTGGAACCCATCCACAATTCATCACAGATGGTGATGTCTTTATTGGCTTCTGACCTTGCAAGGAGTTGCATGAGCTGTAAGAAGGTTCTCTGTTACCCCAATCCCTATTTTCTTGAAGGAGGATATAAATCACCTGAGCCTCATGAATTTCTTATATTTGCAAAGTATACTTCCAAATTTTCCACAGAGAATGCAGTGTAACCACTTATTTTTCCAAATGATTTTTCAGCTTGTTCCGATGTCACATAAGGAGGCTGATGATTGAGATGATGTGACGGAGAGTGACCCGAGGATCCAAGGTGGATGTCAGCAAGAGGCCTAGGGAGAAGCGGATAGTTCCATCATGCCCATTTTGAGGTTGTTTGCATTACCTCTTCTCTCACCTTGCGCTCGAAGCAACAATCTGGGTAGATTGCCTTAGTCTGTTCCATTAAGAATTGAAGCAGGTGATCAATCAAATTCCATCGTGACATATCCTGTTTTGGTGGCATGATAAGTTGCTTCTTGGTGGAAATTCAGATGAAGAATATCTGGATATTATAAACATACTTCTCCATATTCTCTTGAAACTTAAAATATAACTATTTTATGGTACTGGGAAAAAAATGAATGAAAGAAGAGGAGAGAGAAGGAGCACTGCTTTCAGAAATATCAAGAGATCTCAGTGGGCAAAGACTGTAGCATCTATTTTGAATAATTTTTCCCATGTGTGCAGTTATGCTCATGAGGAGAAAAATAGTATTAAAATATTAGGTCTTGCTTTTAAAGACTCTACATAGTAAATGCAAATGTCCAACACCATCACATGGTAACATAACACAAAATGTATACTGTATAAAATCTAATTTTACCAAGACAGAATTTCTCTCCTAATAAATGATCCTAGTTTTGTTTGATTAAACCCTGGGGAAGTCTGATGTTAAAAGACAATCCATGAGAGAACCTTTAAGCAAATGTTAAAATTTCAAGCTACAAAAAGGAATCTAATCACTGACTAACATGAGATTCCCTTTTGAAAGATATTGTATTAAAATATTTATTCATCAGAAAGATAGATATTTTTCAGTATTTCCTATGTATGACTGCTATTCTGACACAGTGAGGAGCCAACAAAATACAGAATTTCACGCTGCTGCTAAGGTTTCAGCCTCCTGTGGACAAGGCAGGCTGAGAGAAGTGCATTTTGATGAGAATAAATCATGCTGTAGTCATTTAGAGCATAACACTTAGTTTTAATAGTCACACAGATTTCATAAAGATAAAGCACTGACCCTGTCCTTGAAGAGGAATGTAATTTGCTATGCAGAAACAGTGAGGCATGTCAGGTACTAACAGCAAGAACGAAGTCACAAGGGACAGCAGTATGAGTAATCTCTGACATTTAACGAGCACTTACTATATGCTAGGCACCATTCTAAGCATTTACATGTTTTAATTCACTGATTCTCACAAAAGCCCTCTAAGGTGGGTATAATTATTGCCATCCCCATCCAATAGATAAGGAACTGAGGCACAGTAAGTAACTTGCCTAAGTGAGTGTTGAGTTTGATATTCAGATTAATTTGGTTCGGATCCATGCTATTTTCTGCAAGGTTCAGTGGAAAAATTGCATTTTGAGAGAATGATGGGATAACACTAAACACATATTTATGGGTGGTCTCTGATAACAAGAATTCACTAATTATTTTGAGCAGAGAAATAACTAAAAAGTACTTTAGAAAGACATCTGTTAACAGCCAGTATATAAGAATTGGAAGACAAGCCTTGGAATCAAAGGGACTGGTTAGGAAACTACTGCAAGAATCTAAGATATTGTAGGAATGAGAAAGTGAAATTGTGAAGAAAAAGAAGTGACTGCTAAGTAGGAAGTCCAATCATCTTCTCTCATCTTAAAAATATATTTAGCTCCCATTCCATCACAAGGTTATTTAGACTTTTCAAACAGTGTAGGCTCACTTCCTCATTGAGTTGCTTCCTCAGTGAAAGTTACAAACCTATGGGGATTATTACTTAATTGCAAAAAGGTAATAATACTACAGCTGTATGTGTCTAGCGACCTAAAGAAATTAATACACTTTTGAGGAATTCAATAATATATATTCAAAAAAATCATGGCAATATTAATACACAAACATGCTGGGTAAAATATTTTTTTCCAATGTCTTGAGAAATGTCCACATTTTAAAAACTTTACAAAGGCAATTCATTATTGATATCAGTATTGCATTTTTAAAAAGATTTTATTTATTTTACTTTTAGAGAGAGAGGAAGGGAGGGTGAAGAAGAGGGTGAGCAACATTGATGTGAGACAGAAATGGAAATGGGTTGCCTCTTGACTGCACCCTGATGAGGGACCAAACCCATAACCCAGGCAAGTGCCCTGACAGGAGAATTAAACCTGTGACTTTTCGCTTTGCTAGATGACACCCAAGTGACAGAGCCACACCACTTACAATTTAATGGCAATAAATATTTAATGTCTCTTCTTCATTTGTTAAAACTAAGATCCTAATGAATTTTGCAAAGTTCTTATGCTAACATTATATTTAAAAAAGATTCCTCTCTGACTTGAGAGCTTTTATGTAAATTTTCATTTAACTTTTTTTTCCCCTGCATTTCAAAAAAAGCAGGATTTCACTGGTTTGTTTTGGGTGCCATCTGTGTAGTTAGCAAAGAAAACCTAGCATAGGCTTAAAACAATGCAAGAGAAAACGATGTAAAATTAAGCTAAAACTGTCACAATGAAATGGCTACATTTCACAGAGATCAAATTCCAGTACACTGAAAATGTTTCTTGAGCCTGCCTAGAATTTCTCACCTCATTAGGTGTGAAAAGTATAAACTGAGCACTATTTTTGTTGTTCAAAATTTTGTCCATGATGAAAACAGTTGGGGAACCAAACTCTCCCTTGCCCTTGAGGCTGAGATTTGGAAGCTGGAGAGAAGTGATTGAAGGCAGCACCCTTTACAGAACCTGAGGACTTGAATCTTCAAGTGGCTCAGGAAATAATTAATTCATCCCTACATTTCCATTTCTTTCAAGAACACAAAATTAGCGGTCTCTTTATGTAAAAAAAAATAAATAAATAAGGGGAGAGCTAGAATCAAACTACCCGGTTAAATGTTATGTTCCAAGACCAGTGCCTAGGTGCAGAGCTCATGTTTTCTGAGTCAAGCTATTCAGCTCTACAGACTGCATTTCTTTAATAGTCCCTATCTTTAAATTTCAGTAATAATTCTCTGCATGCCAGACATCTAGGTGGGATTTAGCACAACGTGAATATTAATATATTCAATTTATAAAGGTTGAAAACTCTGACTCATTGCCCATCAAGTTAAAGCACAAATTCTAGATTTTTAAGTACTTAATCTATACCATGCAATGAGATTTATATTACAAGTCAAAAAAAAGAAGTGCTCTTAGGATACAGTCCAAAATAAAACTACCTAGCATAAGTGTGAGTGTGTGTTTTACTCTTTATTTTCCACACATTTTCCCTGGTGTCTATAAAAGGAACATTTCTTATTATCCCCTAATTCTGTACCACAAAATCCTACTGTCCTGCATCACCAGCAAATGGTACATCACAACACCCCAAATTGTGCGTTTTCAGTATTCATATTGAAGAGTATTTTGCATTTCCTATAATCTAACTCAAACATTTTTTCTTCATAGAATGATAAAGACACTGAATGTACATCCACATTTGATACATATAATGATCATACATTTCCATGGCAACTTGTACTTTTTTGTTGCAAAAAGTGAAATATGGTTCAAAAAGTGAATCATAAAGGTCATTTCATCTTCCAATATCCAAAATATTTTTACACCAAACCTCCCACACACTCTCACCCTTAAAAGCAAAGGACTTACAAGATTGAAATAAGAAAGTGTAATAATGTAATAATTATAATGGAGTTTAATGAAGTTGGAAACTAAGGTATTTTATATTAGTGAGTGTGTTATAATTAACTCCGGTAAATGAGACCAAAATGAGTATGTTAGCTTTTACTATTCCAGGTAAAAACCTGAAGGGAAAAATCAGTATAATCATGCTTTCTTCCATAAAGTAAAGGGGAGGAATAATTCTCAGTTCTTTCTCTAAAGTACAATTTCTAATATATTGTGTTAGAAAATAAAACTACCAAGGAGGAGCTATCCCAACAATTGTATTTGTAGAGAAATCGTAACTTCCAGCCAATGAGGTTAATGTTGATAAATAATGTCCTATGGATATTTCAGAAGACACAATATTGATCCATTGTCTGCTTACTTAACTAGAAGATAAGAGGTTGTCTTTACAGGGAGAATGAAATACTTAGAGTTTGTAACTTTTCTCTAAATAAAAGCAATCTACTTTTATCAACTGGAAAACAGAGAGGAAAAAGGGTGGGGAAGGATACACTTTTACTGCCAATAAGGCAACAAACAATGAGAATTGAAAATGTATTACATGATCAATAACATACTAGAATTTGTGTGAAAGCACAAAAGGAATTATTGTCCTCTCTAAGCTCATATTATATGGGAGGAAGCACAAAACCAATATTATAGAATATTTGCAATGCCTCCCATCAGCATGCATAGGGGCCTTTTCCCAATGACAATTGAGTGAGTGCCCTGCCTCATGACTCTTAGATGAAAGTATGTTTACTAAACCTGAAATCCTGATGAAGAAGTCAAGTTAGGAATGACAACATTCTATTTTCCTTTCCAATGTCCTTTAGTAGAATGCGATGTTGAGACCAGACACCTAAATAGAAACACATCATGTCATCCTTTTTCTGGTTCTAAAATTATATATGTACTTTAAATATAAATATATAATTTTATACATAATATAGAATATGCCCTTTATCAGAAAGATTGGTCTTCTTGCTATTTATATGTAACTGAAACCCCATGGGTGAGGGGAGGAACAAGGAGCACAGTCATTTGTACAAACTCTCAAAGCACCAATGTCTCAGGTACATTCTGTTTCTGCAACAGCTGCCAATTTGGATCTCTTTCTTTTCTAAAGTCTTTTTTGTGCAGAGAAAATAGTCATCAAAACATGGAATGTAGTACTTTTCCTTTTGGGCACACAGAGTTCAAGGACAATTTTCCAATAAGCGTTGACTACCAGTACTGCTTACAGTAAGGAGACCTTGCCTTCCTCTTTTGGTTTGACTTATAGCGTATGCAGTCTATTAAAATGTGTTTGATTCTCACACTTATCGTTCCATTTATAGCTTGCAAAGCTCCTTTATTCAATTCTCTCTGTATCTTAGGAACACAGCTTCTCTGTCTTTGGAGAAAGATAGAGTGAGTAAGTCTTAGTCTGTAGTAATAGGCATAGGATTCTTCTCATGGGTAGTTATGTGTTTGAGGTTAAATGATCAGCCACCTGTGAGGGCCCTTTGGGTAATCCAGTCACCATTGTCTCATTTTATTCACAATGGTTTCATAGCAAATTGTCAGATATACTCTGCAACACTTACTCTATCCCCTAATCTAGCAACACTCTCTGGAGGGCAATGGGATTAGCATAATTGTTGAATCCACACTGACTTGCTAGTGTCATTTTCTCTGTTCACTGACTATGCTAGAATACTAGTAGGGACAGAGTAGGATTATCAATTACAGATTTTAAAATATATTATTTTTTTTTAAACTAGGCCCACCTATAATCTAACATTTTATTTTTGTTAAAGACCATTTATTGACAGTAACATTGAGCACACTCCTAAAAATTCTTTAGACCTCAGAAAATAATTGGTGTGTACCTGAAACCAGATCAGAATGAGACTTGATGCAGCAATGCAGCGGAGCTTCATCCCCAAAGATGTAGCGTATGGCAAGGTTTTCCCTCAAGTTCATCTAACAAGTTTAGATGACTTCAAACCCACTCCAGGGAAAATATGTCCCTGCTGCCTGCCCTCCCTAAGCTTCTCTCCCAGCTTCTCTCACCTCTGTATCTCTTCCACATCCATAGAGAGGTAGTCATGATGGAATATATTAGGATACCCTTTAGGACGTATTTCTTGTAACTCTGAAGATTAATTTTTAGACACAGACAGAATTGCTCCCAGGTGTATAAGCCTAGATAATACCTGGTTGAATATGTTAATATATCTTAAGGAAAGTAATACCAAATGGCAGTATTCCATCTTTTCTTATGGTTGAGTAGTACTCCATCGTATATGCCTACCACACTTTCTTTATTCAACCCTCTATCGAAGGACACTTTGGTTCTTTCCATGTCTTGGCCACCATGAATAATGCTGCAACCAGCATAGAGGTACATATATCTTTGTGAATAAATGTTTTCAAGTTTTGCAGAAGAGGGGCTGCTCAACAACATGAAAAAGCTGGAGAATTGATTCAGTTCACTACTGCTGCTGATTTTCATACACCATTTTTGAGAATTCATTATGTACAGTTTAACAGGTATCATTCCATTACTGCTATGGGCCTCAGATGACACTGAGTTTATGTTTCTGTTTGCAGTAGTTTTCCTGTAGGCACAATACAATGCCAGGGGTCCCTAATCCTTAGGGGCTGTAGCCGCAGTAACACATGGTGTCAGGTTTGCCCTCCCTCTCCATCTTTGTCTTTGGACTATACTCAGATCACTGGGTTACAGTTCATTTTGGAGCCATTAATAGCTTCTCTTCCCTGGAGCATGGATTTTAGCCAAATAGTTCATTCCAATGGGTTTCCCTAGCTTTTAACTCCAGAGATTGGAAACCTAAGGTATCAGTCTCATTTTCCAGAAGTTTCCTGGACTCTACATGCAAACTGTTATTTTCTTTCCTATATTAACATATCAAGTGGTATTGTGTAGGACTTACCTTTGTCAGGGTACAGAGGAGTCTATTACACTTTTTTCCAAGTATAATAGGTGAAATAAGACCTTTACATAACTAGGAGGTTACACGTGTTACTTCTATGATAAAGATAGATGGTTTGCTAAGTCCTTCTTGACAAAGAATGTCAGGAGTTATGTATTTTTATGTAAATTTTCACATCATCAACTTTACATACATTCATTATATTTAAGTAATTAATGTACTTATTTCAATTTTCCCCTAAGAAATGGGTTGTTTTATTTTATTTATTTTTATTTATTTATTTTTTTAATGTGTTTTATTGATTACAGTGTTACATTTGTTCCAATTTCCCTTCCCTCTGCTCCCCTCCACCCGGTGGCCCCCCTCCCTCCCCTTGTCCCCCCCTTTTAGTCCATGTCCATTGGTTGTGCATATAGTTCTTCTCAACCTCTCTGTCTATTCCATTCCCTCCTATGATGTTCCTTAATTCCTATACCATCTCCCTCCCTCTCCCCCTTCCCCTTCCCTGCTGACTTCCCCCCAATATGCTCCCCATACCTATAGTTCTTTTTCCACTCTCGTTGCCTGTGTAGTTTGCCTTTGTTTCAATTCCCTAGCTTCTGTTGTTGTTTCTTGTGATGCAGTTTTCATTTTAGTGTTCATAGTTTTTATCCTCCTTTTTCTAAACCAGTCCCTTTAACATCTCATATAACAGTGGTTTGGATCTAATGAACTCCTTCAGTTTTACTTTGTCCTGGAAGCACTTTCTCTGCCCTTATATTCTGAATGACAGCTTCGCTGGATAAAGTATTCGTGGCTGTAGGTTTTGGATTTTCATTACTTTGAATATTTCTTGCCAGTCCCTTCTTGCCTGCAGGGTCTCCCTTGAGAAGTCAGCTGATAGTCTAATTAGGACCCCTTTGTACATGATTCTTTTCTTCTCTCTTGCTGCTTTTAAGATTCTCTCTTTATCTTTAACTTTTGACATTTTGATTATAATGTGTCTTGGAGTGGTTCTCCCTGGGTCCAGTTGTTTTGGAACTCTCTGTGCTTCCTGAACCTGTAAGTCTATTTCCTTCCCCAAGTTTGGGAAATTCTGCTTTATTATATTTTCACTTAATTTTTCAATTTCTAGTTCTTCTTCTTCGCGCTCTGGCAATCTGATCACCCATATGTTGGATCTCTTATAGCTGTCCCAGAGGTTTCTGATCCTCTCATCGTTTTCCTTGCTTCCCATTTCCTCTCTCTGCACTGGTTGACTGTTTGTTCCTTCTCTATGTTCTGGTTTGTTGATTTGAACTCTGGATTTTATTTCCTCACCATCTGTCTCATATGTGGTTTTGTTCCTTTCAGTATGAGTGTTTTTCAATTCTTTCTCATCTTTTTCCAGATCTTTTGTTAATTCTGTAAGCCACCTGATAACAATGGCCCTGAACTGAGCCTCTGACAGGTTTCTTATTTGTTCATCTGTCAGGTTCTTCATCTGTTGCCTGGTGAGCTGCGCCACCGGGATTTCTATAGTTGTCTGCCTCATTTTGACAGATGTGTTTTGTTTTCTTGGGCCGGCTATAGGGGGCAGTGCCTGTGTACTCGTCACAACCCAGCGACCGGTGGCGATTCACAACCCAGCGACCGGTGGCAATCCACAACCTTGTTCGCCACACTGTGGCCCTTTGTCGTCACAACCCAGCGACCGGCGGCAATCTGCAACCTTTATCGCCGCGCTGTGGCGCTTTGTCCTCACAACCCAGTGACCAGCGGCAATCTGCAACCTTTCTCACTGCACTGTGGCACTTTGTCGTCACTGCCCAGTGACCAGTGGCGATCCGCAACCTATTTTGCAGCGCTGTGGCACTTTGTGTGGGGGCAGGGGTCCAAGATGGATTCCTATAGTTATTCCGCTAGGAGACCGGGATCCGTCCTCCTGCCCTCTGGGTCTCACTGTTTAGGGTGATGTGGTGGCTAATTTTCCCAGTGTTGGGGTCATAAGCTGCCGGGGTTAGACTGCAGCTGAGATTGTTCTCCCTGCCGCTGTCCCTAGTGCGACCGCAAACAGCACCGCCCCCTTTCGCTCTTCTTACCTGCCCAAAGGGCACCGCTGGTTTATAACTTCATACGTTGGGCTTCCACGTAGCTTTATTTTCTGGAATTTCTAGTTATCTTTTGTTTTGAAGTAGTTGTATTCCTCTCTAGTTGTAGAAGGAGACCGAGCGTGTCCGTCTAAGCCTCCATCTTGGCCAGAAGAGAAATGGATTGTTTTATATGCACTAGAAAGATCCCCATAAGCCAAGGTGAAGAACCAAAACTCAAATCATGTTTAATTGAGGAGAATACACAAGTGCACAGTTCAGTCATACTGAGCCACCCCCTTGGATGGCCAGGCTCTCTCTTTCCTCAAGCTTTTGCACATGCTGCCCAATTTGTCTCATTCTTCCTCTCTCTCCTGTTGGTCTGGTTTACTCCCCCTCAACTCAAAGATCTCAGCTGGATTCACCTCCTTTACCGGAGGTAGGGAACATGGCATTTCTTTCCTTGCAGTTGGATCTCTACTTGCCTTGCCTGTTACCTGGCACATGGTAGGTGCTACATAACAACTTTGAATGAATTAATAATCTGCAAAATGGCAACCAGATTCGCCCAAATGTCCCCAGCTATGTCTACACTAAACCAAACTCTCTTCTTGCTCAAAACCAGTTCTCCCTCTTCAGTTTCTTACCTTGAGGACACAGTATTCTCTTTGTCTCTCTGAACTAAAATTTTTAATCACCTTTGGCATATCACTCCTGCTTATCTTCTATTTCAGTTACTTAAAAATTCTTGGCTATTCTTTTACAATATCTTTTGTACTCTGCCTTACTCCATTCTGACTATGCCATTATGACTTATGATCTAATATATGAATTACTATGATCATCTCTTAAATTGTCACCCAGGTTTCTGACTCCACCAACATTCCAAATGACCCTAAATATCACTGCTAAACTCATTTTCCCAAAATACCACTTGCATTATGTCACTCATTTGTCTACTAAGTCAGAAAAAAAAAGTCCCTATATATTTTAAGGACCTTCATTATTGTACCCATGCTAAGTCTCCAAATTACTTTTCCTTTACACCCTCTGTTCTAGTTAAAGAAAATAGCTCACTTTCCCAACAGAGCATCCAGTCTTACTTCTTCCCCATTCATAATACAGGGTGAACTACATATTTACCCTATATTGTTACGTGTGTAATGGTTACTCTATATTGCAATATGTATAACATATGATACATCATCCAAGGCTAAGTTCAAGTACATAAAGACATACATAAAAACATATGTTGTTAAAACATGTGAATCTCTTAGTTATTTCAACATACTTATCAAAGACTCATTTTCTACAGTAAATTTTCTGCATTTCATTGTTGATTGTCCTTCATGCCTTTATGATTACTACATGTGATCCAAAGATTACTTCTTCATATATTCTATTTTGCTATCACTAGCAAAATATTACACACAGTAGATATTCTACAGATTGTTAGAACTGTACTCATTAATTCAGTAAATACACATTAAGTAACCACTGTATATCAAGCATAGTAGAAAAGGAAAATGGAGCTTATGTTCTAGTGGTGAATTAAAAACACAGAAGAAAAATAAATAAATAACATCTCAGGAAGTGGTAAGTATTAATAATATATTTATATTACATCACATTATCTCTCAAGCAAAATAGAAGCCTCTTGGATTTACATGTTGTACTTGACAATTATTACCTCCTCTGGTCACTACCCCAAAACCAGCCTCTATTTTCATCGCTTTTAAGGCATATATTAGTTCCTTATTTGTGCAAATAAAATTAGGTGACAACTAATGTTTTCCAACCAAAAATGGGACTGAAATATTATTTTTAAGAAATAATTGTAATTGAATATGTGCCAAAAGTACATAAAGGAAAAAAGTTCTGGCATGCTACTCTGACAGAATAGAAATAGACTCTGGACCCAGTTCAGTTTCTAGTAAATTAATGTCCAAAAGCGCACAGGTGCAAATATGAACATGTTTGTAATCTCAGGAAAGAAGCAAATCATTTGCTTGGATCATAGCTGTGTGTGTGTGTGTGTGTGTTTATATGTTTATTTTACCACACCTTACTAGGTCATGACTATGTGCCAGGTATTGTGCTCAGATCTGAGGAGGCTAACGGAATGTTACAATTTTTGCTCTGGAGGGGTTCACAGTCTAGTAAGGATGACAAACCCCACACAATGACTATGGGGTTGGCTGATACGTGCAGTGTTAGAAATATAAATAACTTCACTTTCAAAGAATTTTAGAACTGAAAGAACCCTGAGTACCACTGACTCCAACCCAAGTGAGAGAAAGGAGGTCCACATAGCCTGCTTGTTCCTAAAGAGGAGTGGGAACCTGTGTCTCCTGAGACCAGAGGATGCTCGCTCTGCCCCTGCCTTCTCCTTCAGCTGTTTGCTCAAAGGTCAATTGGTGTTCTCAGGTTGGCTGGTTTGCACAATCAACAAATTAATGGAAATGTATAAAACAAGCTTTAAAATGTATTAAAATAGTGACACATTATATTTTGTTAATATCTTACGAAATGTGATGATAAATATTGTTGTTTGATATGTGAGATGCATTACACTGTTATCTCTGTCTCATTTCCTGATTTCTTCCACTGTTGTGCCTTATGCAATTTATTAAATTAACTTCAGGGTTTGTTCATACTGAACCATTGCTAAATTCTGTGACAGAGGGAAAGATATAGGAGTGGTTGTATATAAAACCACTGTTAGGTAAAACAAATGATTATTCTTTGGTCATAAAAAATGCACCCTCTTCTGGTGAATGGTCCATCCAAATATATGTATATTGAATGTTTTGGGTTTTTTAAAAATAATTCCTGTACTATCCAAAATATTGTTTGTATGGGAGTCGTCGTCGGCAGCCGTCCATCTCGAGAGACGATGGTGTAGCTTCTTAAGAGTCTATCTGCACCGCTGAGAATGGCTGTGCAGTCCGACTCGGGAGTGACACGGTATCTGTCTCCTCCCGTGTTGAATCGACATCTTGCGATGGCGCTGGAGTGTCTTCTCCAGTGAAGCTGAAGCTACAGAGCCTGGGCAGGGTGATATGGAGGGTCTGCTGTTGCCCATGCAGCAGACCCCCCCTCTCTTCGCAGCTGAAGGGTCCAAGGGAAAGACGGAGTCAATACAGCTTGGCTTCAGGTGCGCCGCAGGAGTTGCCGGTGTTGACTACAACGTCGAACCGCCTTAGGGACTCCGGCTCCGGATTTTCTGTCGGGGTTTACTCCCTTAGCCTTTCCCCTGAAGAGGTATGCCGCAAGGCAGCGGAGGTTTTTTGGAGTCAGAGTTTTCCTGGGAGTAACTCTTATATAAGTACATATGCATATTGTGTATGTTTTCAAATCCAACTTTACAAGCTCAATGTTATGTTTTATTAGAAAGCCAAGGCTTAATTGGGCCATTTTTAATAAGATAACTATTGTGATACTGAATTTGATTTATTAAAGCAATTGTGCAAATGCTTCTTTTCAGAAAACATTGATGCTTTCTAATAACTTCCATGCTTACTTTTTAAATTGAATTTGTTAAGGCAACATTGGTTAATAAAATTATATAAGTTTCAGGTATACAGTTCCACAACAAATTGCCTGTATATTGTATGGTATACTCACCACCCCAAGTCAAGTTGCTTTCCATCATCATTTATACTTACCTTTTAATGAAGAATGTTTTTAAATGATTGTTTCAGGTTTCACCCACTTAGCCTTTTACGCATTTTTAGAGTATATGCAACACTTCAAAAGAGTTACACAAAAGTAAGTGTATGTGTAGTAGCAATCATATCAGAAAGGACAGAAAAACATTTTAGAGCAAAAGAGGAATATCGCTTATTCAGAAAACACTAAATATTTCTTAATCAGTGGTAGAGATCAGTATATTTACAAAGAAATGAGACTTTAAAAAATAAATATGGGTTCCATAGAATGTTTTTAAGAACATAATCTAAAACAATGGAAATTAATTCAATATGCCATTAATTTAAATCAAGCATCTTCTTGTGAAATATCCAGATAACTGAGATAATTTACAGGAATGTTTTTTAATTACTTGGGGAATTGCCTCACTCTTCTTTTTTACTTTGCAGATTAAATGGTTCTTTAAATAAAATAGAACTATTTCCTCCTATCACTTCTTTTGGATCATTGGCCATTTCTTATGGAGTTGAAGAGTAAAGGTGTCTAGGACATGCGAGGAGATCCCAACTATTAAATAAATCTGATTTCCAGATTATTTCCAATTTTAATCAAGTAATTACCATATCACACCTTGTTGTCTGTTTCCAAAGCTTTGGTAACTTCTGCATGTCATCTTCACATTGTTTCTGTAAACCAAAGTTTGCTTAAACACTATCAGCAAGAGTATTAGTAAAATGTATATTTTTACTGTTATCAACTTTCAGTTAAAATGCCTCAATTTATAGAATCCTTAAAACACTTGCTCCCAACATTTATTTTCTGTTCACTGGGACAGAACCTCAGTCATTTTTGAGGCCACAGGCACATCTGTAACTAAATAGGCCATAAGATTATAAGTCTATTCTTTGGGAAGTAATATTTGAAGAGTAACAAAAATCATAGTTTATCCGGCCTGCATATAAAACCATTGAAGTATGTTACATTTATCATATTAAAAATGCATCATTAAAATTTAAAAGCAGGTGCATTTGCTCAATAAGCTAATGGTATAGTCTGAAGACTCCAGTCAAGATTATATTGTTGAATTCCCAGTTGGCTGAAGGAGAAGAAAGAGGGAGGGAATGTGAATGACCTTGCACCAAGGTGGTAGGGCCCTCGGAGGCTGTGCTGTAGGCTGTGGCTGAGCTCCACTCGGAGGATCTTTACTGCACTGCATTCTCATGACCGAGAATGAAAGTGGCCTCTAAACAGATAAGCTTGAAATCGCTTCACCGCAGAGATGAAACCTCTGTGAGTTTCTACAAGCGTGTGAATGTGAGCACATATTTGTATTTATGGGGTGAATTTATGGGGCCTGTGTGTACCAATGACTCGATGCTTGTCAGAGAACATGTTGTAGAAAATGGAATAAACAAATTTAACGAGATAAAACTAGTGGAAGAAAAGTGAACCTTCTAGTCATGTCAGTCTATAAATTTAAATAATCACTTTTATTACTGGTTGGTTTATTCACCTCACATCATCTTGAGAAGAGCTAGACAAGATTCTTGAAATTTAGTAATGAGTTTTCTCTAGCAAATATTAACTCAGTAAAAATCTTATTCTATCATTAAATATGTTTAGAATTTTAAATTGAAATATCTAAATCTGTATTCTTATTTCCTGATTAGATAAATCTAACTTGCAAAATCTTAAAAAAAAATAATTGAATGGCAAACTTGTTTAATTGGTTTTCATAGTTCTTTTTAAATGAATTGTGCACATCTAAATTTATTACAGCTAATATAACTACTCACTGATTGCAAGAAGAACACAAAATGTTTATATATATATATATATATATATATATATATATATTTCACTTAAAATTTTTTAATTTTTTTAAGGACAGGTGATCACAGAGTAGAAATTAAAAAAAGAGATATAAAAGAAAAATAGCAATCACTTTCTCATTTATTGGGACATTCCTTTTAAAGTGGTGACTATGCTATGAAATAGCCAGTACATCTGTGTGGGGTCTTTCTGGATGGCACTTTTCTGGGTAGACATTTTAAATATTTTATAGGAAAATATTCATTGTTCTCTCGTCTCTAAATAAATATTATGGAACATAAGTCCAATTCATGAGCTAGAAAGAAATAGGGCTACTTAAATATTTTTACAGTTGTAGTACCTCTTTTCCTTTCAGTGAGTATCCTCAATTATTAAAAATAAGAACACCAAATCAAAATATTTGTTAAATTACTATGTCACCCAAAGTGTCAACAGTATTATTTCTTACTTTTGGATGAATCAGTCTATGTTTAGCATACAGAACACTAAGATAGTCTTTCCAGGGCAAAGATCTAAAATCCTTAAACATTACTTAAGGTAAGCCTTTCACTTTTCCAGGTAAACTAACACCATTTCCTTGATTTGTTGTTTTAGTTTTTAGTGGTTTAGGAACTATTTCTCTTCCTTCTCATCTAACAGATTTTCTTGGTCTTTTTACTTTCCTCCTCTGGTTATTCTCTGTAAGTAATTATTCATTTGCTTTTACAAGCTGATCAATAGCCTACTGTGAAATAATTTACAGGTCTTGTGAAATATCTATCCATGTGTACAGTTTTTAATGTAATAGATTTAATAGATTTGCAGCTTGAAAGATAATCTTCAGCAGATGCATTTTATATAAAATATTAGCAATAACACTCCAACATCGAACAGAACACCATTTTCCCTTCCACTGACTTCATGTCTGCATAGCACACATAGCAAACAGCAAGATGTTCCCCATGTGTGCTCTCAAAAAATAAATAATAATAATGTAGGTTTCATGAAATCTGCAGTTTTTTAGAAAAGGCAAATGTACTACCAAATGTGGAAAGTTAGAAAGTGATTTATTTATTTTTCCAGTGAGATACTTTTGTTGGATAGTGTACTTTGCTCGTAAGGGTTAAATTCTCAAAGGCTCATAATAATGTGTGACTACTAATCTTACCCACTTAGGCAGATTATTTAACCAAAATAAGAAAAAATTTTCACAGAAGGAAGAAGGCTGAGTGAAAAAAGCATCCATCCATTTATTTTGCTTGCATATTTGTTTACTAAAGTCTTATTTGGCATTTTCTATGTGTCTGGCACTACAGGCTGTTAACTATTATGTGTAATTCCAGCAGCTAAGGAAACCTGGAAATTCTCAGCTGAGATTTTGAAGTAAATTTGTAAGAGTTACAGAGGTGTGGACAAAGTAAAAAAACAAAACAAACAAACAAACAAACACAAACAATGAATTAAGTCTTCATGATTAGAAACACTTATTCAGAAAGCCATCAATCTCACCATTAGGTTTTCAGGAGCAAGAGGGGAAAAAATGGTATAAGCAGAATCTGGTGAGAACTGTAGCCGCAGGAGCAGGAGGAGGGAATGCCTCCCAGCTGCGCCTCCGCCCACCACCTCCTGCCGGTGCCTCCCATCAGCTGGACACTAGAGACCCTGAGAAAAGGGAGCCCAGGGGATGCTGTCCCTCACGATCAGCCTTCAAGGGCACAGGGCACAGAGCCGGACAAAGAAAAGCAGGAACTGGAGGAAGGGAGTCAGTCTGCAACTGGATTCCCAGCATGGTGTGGAAGACAGGACATCTATAGTCGAAGGTGCTCACGGATTAACCAGGTAGTGGCATACGTGAATAAATATAAACAAATACTTTCAGTACTCAGTGAAAGTGGTCTACTAGAAGAGGTTTCTTAGTAATGGCGCGAAGTGGGCAGGGCTTAATGTTCACTGCTTGGATCCATGTAAGCTTTACCAAGAATCAGAGAGACCAGGCCTCGGGCACATGGATTTGAGTTCTGTCAACCAGCACAGCACGTGAACCAGCCACCCGGGGAATTACCAATGAGCGAACAACAATAAAGAATGCTGTGGACCCATATAGAAACCCACACTCTCTACCCTTAAAAAGTACATTTTTTATTCTTTCACCCCAAAACATTTAAAGCACTTCTACATGCCAGGGATTCTGCTAGATTCTCAGATGGCTAATATCAGGTTAAAGAGAGCAGCAGACTGAGGATGGGAAGGACGCTTTGGAAGCACATAGTAATAACCCTGGACCTACCCTCCAGGTATCAGAGGCGTTGTGTGTCGGGAAGCAATGATAAGCTGAAACCCAAGGGACCACTTAGAAATTATTCAAAGAAGGAGGGAAAGATTTGCACGGGGAAGCATCTGCAAAAGGACAGGAATGAGAAAAATCATGGAAAACTCAGAAAACTGAGAGGAGTTCAATTTAAAGAAACATCAGGCATCCCCAATAGGTGAGCATATTTTCTGAGCACTTAATGTGCCCCAGGTACTTCTGCTTTCTCCCGCTTACTTTTTAAAACAATCCCAGGAAAGCATATGACTGCTGTCTGCATTTTCGCAGTTGAAGAAATGAAAGAACCTTGAGGTCGAATCACACCTGTAGTTAGACTCCTGGAAGCAACATGTTCAATTTTGAATGTCAGAAAGATTTGTCTAACAGCAAGAGAGAGAGAGTGGATCAGAGGAGCGTAAGACTGGACGCTGGGAGACAAATTAAGAGATAATTGCATTAAGGCAGACAATATTTGATGAGGACTTAAACTAAGGCCGTGTGGCTTATGTAATGTAAAGAAGAAAAGGGATGTGGGCGATATTGCATAAATAAAACCACAGGATTTCATCGCGGAAGAAGAACAAGATGTAAAAAATGAGAAATCTAAGGACAGCCTGTGTCTCTGGCTTGGTGAACTGAGAGCAAAGCAATATCATTAACTAACACATTAAAAAAGAGGACAAGTTTGTAAGAAAAGATAAGTTTCCTTTAGAATATGACAAGGAGCATTTAAGAGACATTAAGTTTAAAATGGCTGGGAAAGCTAGTCTGAAGCTACAGATGAGGGAGTTACAGGCAGGAGTGAAGCTCTTTTTTGATGAGAGGGAATGAAATCTTTGCAGGGAATTTATCACATCACAAGTCAAGAGAATCAGAGATAGAAGCCTGGAGAATACCAGCATTGAAGGAGCAGGCAGAGGAAACAAGTCAGAAAAGCGACGACAGAAGAGTCAAGAGAAATTATTCTAATTGATGCTAAGCAAGAAAAGAATTTCAAATAAAAATGGAAAGACATCATCAAACATCACAGATGGGTTCCAAAAAGAGTTTTTCAAGTTTGGTGATTTTGAAATCATTGATAAACGTTCATGTCCCATACAAGGCCAGCTTCCTCCAGTGTAGGGACACCTCCCTGCTCCTTACCTGTAAAAACAACTTCCAAAGTTATGGGTGTGTTGTGAGGCAGAGGAGTTCCTGAATCTGGTCCTACACCTCAGAGCAACAGGGGACACCCAAGCTGAAGGATGGTTATGAAGAGGTAAGTAAGGTACAACCAAAGCAAGGTAGTTAAGCAGAGAGATGACAATGAGCATTGAAGCTGCTGATGACATTCAACTAAATATCAATAAGCAACCAGCACAGGCCCTAGACATGCAGGGCTGTGCAAATCCAGGTTAAAGTACAAAGCACATTTGGAGAAAATGAGTCCAAAGACACTGGTCCTCAGTTTAAGCTGCCTGCTCAGTTCTTCAAGATTGCCTTCACTCAAAATTCTGCAAAATGCCCAATATTAAAATACTTTTCCTTCTTCAAAGATGAGTAATCACTGTAAGAGAACCAGTATAAAATTATGCAAAAATAATTTACTTAAAATAAAAGCAAGAAGCTCTGATTACCAATACAAGTTACAAGGAGATTATATACCAACCAATAAAATAAGCTAGAAAACAAAAGATATTTTGGTTTCAACAAAATTAAATAGACAATGAAGCGTATTGGTTTAATACACGGACTTTCTTCCAGATTGTGAGGGTTCAACCCTAGTTTTGCAGTTTATTGGCTGGGTGAGCTGGCAGATTGCTTACAATTTCTGTTTCAACTTCTTTGGCAAAATGAAAAAGACAATAACAGAACCAATCTCATAGGTTCCAGAAAAGAATGGAATGCCTTGATAGAAGTGAAGTACATGGCGCAGTGCTTGGTAGATACTAAATATAATGTAAATGTAAGCACTTACTATTGTACTTATCTATTTTAAAATAAAAGCTTAAAGTAAAAGTAAAGATTTAAAAAATTATATGATAACAGAGAGAGATTAAAAGTGAGACAATAGCATTAAAAAATGTAGTTTAAAAAGCAAATAAATCATTTCAGAAATTATAAGCTGGCATGGCAAATACATAAAGTTTGGAAATAGGTAAATTTGAGCCCCTGGGGCATGAGAAATTATTTTAAAATATCAAATAATTAAATGTTTAGAATTTGTTAAATGTATTAAATGGTTTTTCATATTATGTTTGTGGGGTTATGGAAAAATTATATGCTTCAGATCTTTTTACATTTCCTCAAAGCACTACTGTAAATAAATGTACAATTTAAGACTTTTCTATATAAAGAAGTTCCTTTTCTGAACCTCCATCAGCAAAATGAAGAAAGAGGAGAGTGAGGTCAAAATCAATCAGTGAAGACACAAAATCATCGTATTTTTAGGTCAAAGCTTTCTCTTTTCCACCAGTAGCAGCTTATTAATATATTTAATTTTAACTTTACCTTTTCACCATAGACTTAAGAAATAAATAAAATAAGTAGTTCTCATCTTAGCACCTAAAAGCTAAAGAAAGTATCTTTTGTCTGGAGAAATATGATTCCCTTGAATGAAATTTATGTATTATTTTAAAAACATCTCATAATGTGATGTCATGTATTTTATTGATACCTTCTTTCGAGTTTTTTTTTAAAGGGTTGTCTGTTAATTAGTAAAGTGAAATAATAAACATTTTAATTGTTATTTTTGTTTAATCTTTATCTTGTTTTTTACAGCTATATTTTTCCACATGGATATTTTAATTTTTAGCACTTAGTTATCTTTATCTTCATTGAAAACAATTTCATTAAATTGTATTGTGACAGCTGTCATATCTGCATGCAGTTTAAAAAACATCAAAATTGGTGAATTTCTGTGTAGTCATTTTAATATTGAAGATGGAAGAAAATAAGCAACATTTTTGGCATATTCTTCTGCATTATTTCAAGAAAGGTAAAAATGCAACAAACACACAAAAAATTGTGCAGTGTATGGAGAAGGTGCTGTGACTAATATGTGTCAAAAGTGGTTTGCGAAGTGTCATGCTGAAGATTTCTCACTGGACGATGCTCTATGATCAGCTAGACCACTTGAAGTTGATAGCGATCAAATCAAGACATTAATTGAGAACAGACAGTGTTAAACCACATAGGAGATAGCCAATGTACTCAAAATATCCAAATTAAGGATGTTATTGGTTAAAATGAAAAATGTGTTTTTTTTAATTTATGAAAAAAGAATATAGGAACTTTTTGGTTAATCCAATAATTTTCTATGACATTACAGTATTCCCTCACTTATCGTGGGTATTACATTCTAGAACCCCCCACCCCACAATAGGTGAAAATCCACAAAGTAGGAACCTTACATTTATTTTAGTATTTATATATATTTTAAGGCTTTATAAACCCTTCTCACACACTTACAAACCATTCCCAGTCCCTTATTAACCTTTTCCACACTTTTATAAACACTACTTATGTTCCTAAACATATTCTACACTCTTAAACCTATGTAACTTTAACAACAAACGCATACAATACCACAAAATCCTGTGATATAGTGAGCAATCCATGATAAATAATTAAATGTAGTATTTTTTAAAATCCCATGATACAGTGAGGCCATGATAAGTGAACCGCAATATAGAGAGGGACATAGTTAGTGCTAGATATGTACAAGAATTTTAAAAGACTGTTAAGTTAGTTTCAATTCAGTATAAAAATGTGATGCTCCAGTTTTTAAGTAATCTTACTTAAAATATGCATAATGGAAAACCATATAAAACGAAAAATCTTCATTTTAAAAATAGATGATGATTATTTTCCAATAACATGACATACTCTGTTTCTTAGTGTGTGTATGTGATTGAAATTTGGAAAGAACTGGGACATTGACATGATCTCTGTCAAAAATGCCTTTGAAAAACTTTGGATATGTTTTTCTAGCACACAAAAGAAAAGAAACCATTTTCACTATAAATCATACTAAGCACCACAGAAATTAAGTTAAACATATTACCCAATTTTCAATGAAATTTTTTAAAATATGAAAAACACATAAAACTCTTGGACATTATGTGAATAAGTAAACAGCATTAAGTATAAATACCGTTTATGAGGTAGTTGGGTTGCAAGTAAAGTTATATATTTAAATAGGGTCAACCATTAATGAACACTTTCTGGACAAGGTGACAGGAAAGAAGAACTTGGCTTCCATTTCTTCCCAGCTGGTATTTGGATCAATATGAGCAGGTGAGATCACCCAGACAGAGTCTGAATTGAGGTCAGATTGAGAAGTGTGAATTTGGAAGCAAAAGGGGTCAATGAAACAACTCATGGGAGAAACATTTTAAAACATCAATGACAAATACACTGAATAAACTAAAGAGGAGTAAGTAGGGAAACAGGGCAAACAGGGAAGAAGGCAGTACCTTGAAGGAAAAAACACTGGAACATGGAAGCATCTGGAGCAAAGGGAAAACAGATATTTGAAAAGGAGCAAGTGTTCAACCTGTCAATGCTACTGTAAAGGTCATAAATTTGCCTGCTCTTCAATAACGTGGAGCACCCTGGACATCTTTACCAGAGCAAAGAGCAGGTAGTGATGTTAGAAGCCTAACTTCAAGGTAATCAGCATTAGTAATTATTGGTGAGTGAAGTGGAAAACAGAGAAACCTATTATAAGATATTCCCTCTAGAAGTTTGGTTGGGAATGAAAGGAGAGAACCACGTATGGAAATAGGTCCCATAATCTTGAAGTAAACATAAGGTCAAAGTGACAGTATTAAAATACTATTTTTGACCATCTTCAAAGTCTTTTCAACATTTTAGGGAATCCCTGAAAATGTATCATTTGCCATCAAAGCCCTAGTTCTCGAGCTCCATGGAACCCGCTCTTGCCTCCACCATGGTTAGTACAGCTGTCTCAGCTCTGACTGCTCGTGTTTTCTCTCCCACTATTGCTGCTGTGTTATGCCACCAATTTTTGTTTTTGAAATGTGTAACATATGTCATTGACTCCTCTCTGCCTCCCTTCTGATGTGTGCTGTCTTCTTCCATGTCTTTAATTTCTGCTTTAACAGCATCTCTCTCGATTGGGGAAAACACTTTTTATCCTATTTCATTCCATCTCTATTGCATGGACAGAGCAGCTGAATTTTTTTTTCTGATACTAGCGTTATATTATTTTTAATATCTTAGCTTTCAAGCCTTGAGCAGAAAATGTTGGAGTGAATTATAGAGCCACAAAATAGGCTGAACAGCACACATAGAATCAGTATGGATGGAGTAGAGAATTTTGGATAAGCAGCTTAGAAGTAATTCTATGACCTTCAGAGCACAGAATGGGGAACAGATTGGAAATGGATAGGGATGGATGGATGAGAATATTTATGCATTTGTTAGATTTTTTTTTTTTAATGTATGTTGAATGTCCACTGCTTTGGAAGAATTAGAAAAAAGGAATTTTCTGAATAAATCCCTGCATCACCTCACACATTGTCGTGGGAAGGCACTCAACACGTGCTTGGAGATAAATTTACGCTAAAAGACCCAAATATTCTATTGACTGAATGAGCAAATTAAAGTGCAATAATTAAATACCAGTCAATAAAGTTATTCCAAGTAAACCAAAGTCTCTAACATTTCAGAAGAATTTCAGAATCACTGTTTGATAGGCTAAGACAATATTAGTTTATTCTCATTAAAGTACCAAAATCAAATCTTATTAGTTTTTTTAATCAACATGAAATTAAACGCATACTTTTCAAAATTTGTTGTAATTATTCACTAAAGAAAATTAACTGTTTCATTATTTATCATTAGTGGCCCATTTGTGTAATGTGACTGGTTGACATGTTTTGTTTTTCATCTTTGAAAAATTAACAATGAATTATATTTCTTTCAAGCGCCAGGCCCTTATATTTACATGTGAAATAGTCCACAAAATCTGTTTTATGTTATTCTTTTCTAATAAAATATTAAATGAACTTTACTTAGCACTTTCTTCCGAAAACCTTTGTGCTCTTTTAAAATGCTTATCTAGATGATTTACTCTTTGCTGGTTAAAAATGAAGAAGACTTTAAGTTCATTAATTGTGAGGTTTATATCTGTGCCTTGAAAGTGAGTGAATCTAATGTAAATTCTATGTCATATGCAAATGTACAAGAGATTTATATAATCTAACAACTCTACCAAGGTAATTTAATAGTATGCACGAAAAACTATTTTGCAGCATGCATAACATAAAATTTGTATTGTAAACCAAGATACTATCTGCAGCTCACATATGCACAAGATCATGTTTGTAGCCTGCAAGCCACTTTAATCCTATAAGTACACATAAAGGGCTTCAGAGTATGAATAAGGCATTATAGTTTCCTCAAAATAAAATTATTCATTTTAAATCACAAAGCCAAACCAAATTCAATCACACACAAAACCTAAAAATCTAGAATCCCTACTAGTTACCAAAGATGCACCAAATTCAAATATTACAGTAATGCATAGATTCTCTGAGTTACAGAATATCATTGTCATTCTAGTATTATAATACATGAGGTCCAATGTTCTCAAAATTTTACTTGTAATTTTCACATTTTGTCTTTGTATTAATTTTGATCATATCTACTTTAGAAAAAGACAGATGATTTTTTTACTTACTTTACATGATGCCTAGCTTATTTAGAGCAAGTAATTTCATACTTTATGAAAATTAAAGTGTGATTATGATATTTTTAGTCAAAAATGAGATCTATTGTTAGGAGACACTGAAATAATGATCTATAACTTTATAGTCATTCAGCCAAAGGGTAGTTTGGTTTGATAGATAACTATGTTAATGATTATTTTTAATTTTCTTATTATTAGTGTAGCTTTATATTTAGAAGACTTAGTGAATAAAATAATTATCCATCTCAAGTACAGAGCTTGTCTTTATAACTGTCCTACATAAAACTTTAGACAGAAAAAATATCAAAGCCTTGTAGAACAAATGAATTAATTGTGAAATTAATTGGGCCATGTTTCTACTTTTAAAGATTAAGTTACATTTTAGTGAGTCTGTGAAAACTTTTACCAAAAAAGAAATTCATAACCGTTGAGCATACTAATAAAATTGGATCCCTATGTTTTTTAGAAATATTTTCTGCATCTTATCAAGAATGTTTAACATATATTATAAAGCAAAATCAAGAAAAGTTATTAAGAAAATAATGTGAAATATCTTATATATATCTTTATAGTTAAGAAATGTCATTGATTTGTTAATGACATAAGTGCATTTTTCATTAACTTCTACATTTGAAGTTTCAATTTCCACAAATTTCACATTAAGAGATTTTTCAGTTTCCATGAATACTAAATCCATAAGAAAAATATAAGACAATATGCTTTGTACCCAAATTTGATAATATTTCACTCATCATTTTTTTTTTGCTGATTTTTTAATCTTGCTTTAATATTTGCAACACAGCACTGGAGGAATTACCTGAAGCAATGTAGAGGAATTTTGCAACACTGTGAAACACTTCTACAAGTTTGTGTGTGTGTGTGTGTTTTAAAGGATGGAGTCAGAATGTCACATCTTTGTGCCCCTTAATGAAGTAAATAGTTGTTTTTTCGTGAGCTTCACGGTGTTTAGAATCAGAATACTGACTTTAGATAATAAAAGACCAAGGTTATGGCATTTAAAGAACTAGAATTGTTATGAAAGAAGGATAAAAGATGTAGAAGGGGGGGAAGAAACAATGTATATTTTTCTTACCTGACTATATGTGTTGTTTTAATTTTTCCTTCTCAGGTTTATTCTCTCATGTGATTTCTGTGCAATGTTCTCAAGAACTACATTTTCCTAACAATTTCCTCCACTGTCACATGCCCTAAAAATGTGATGTCTGTCTGGAATACTTTTACATTCCCATATGCATAAATGTAGAAAATAAATAACTCACTATTTCTGCACAGTTAGAATGCAACAAATCATAAATATTTATTGAGAAAGTGAACAGAACTTTGAAAAGAAAGTGTGGCTTTGAAATTGAGGTTGATCTGAATTGTATTTAGCATTAGTACTTAATTACTGACTGACTGTGACCAAGTTTATCATTCCCACCACTGCTGTTTGGCACCATCTCTGTCTTCTTGATTTAATTCTTGTTTTAAGTAAAGTATAAAACCTGGCTCCAAGTAACTATTTGTTGAATATATTAATGTAGAAACATACCCAAAAGTTATAATCCAAGTAAGAAAATAGGTTCTGTAACAGACACAACTAAAATTGTATGGTTAATGCTTTTCAAATGGAAGAATCAGAGATTTCTGAGGCAAAAGGACATTTCACAGTTTGACTGCTTTTGTAGGAACCTTAGTATATTTATTAGGATGCTATCTTCACTTCTACTTCACCTGTTACTTTATCAGGAGTACCAGACAAGGAGAATGGGGTTCAAGAAAAGAGAGGTCCAAAAGAAAATGCATTTTTTGTCAGCTTAAACTGAAGAATTCCTCAATCTGCGAAGAACTTCCTCCCAGAACTAAACAGACTACAAATAAGACTAGTTGCATCTAAATGAAGAAATGGGGAAAAATTAATCCACTTGCTTCCGTGAGTCCAAAGTGTGTCCAAGGCCAATTAATTCTCTTGAACTACTAAATTTGGCTTGCAGTCTCGAGCAGGACAGTATCCTTCTCGCCCTTGTTAACAGGGAAGCCCTAGAGTAGCATGCAAGGTGTGTATGTCCCTACTTTGGAAATTGTGTAGGAAGTGTTGTGTTGAGATTCCATAGCCATCAGCTTGATACTGTGAGAATCACTGCATGGAGCGGCTAGACAGTCATCCTGGTACTCATCTGAACTTTTTATGTCACAAAAATCAAATTTGGGGGATTATACAGCTGAGGTTTTTTTTTTTAGGCCTTATTTGCTGTTATAGCATAATACTAACATGGAAATTGCACATGTGTTCCAATAAAAAAAAGTTAAAGATGTGGTGTTGGCTTAGCAATTGGCACAGTAAGGAAACAGATACTGAGATTTAGAAAGATGGCAATCCATATTTTGCAAAAACACAATAACTGATAAAACTGTCACTTGCTCTGATCTGTGAAGTAGCATGTGTGTTTAATGAACTTGTAGCACTGGGGAGAGTTTGGGAGAAAGGACTAAGAGTGTGCTTTTTTGTGCAAATGGCTGCTTTTGGTGTGATATTAAGAAAAAGAAGTGCATTCAGGAAAGAACTATCTAGAATAAAGCAGAGATGAAAGATTGGAGATTCCAAAAATTGAAAGACTTCTAATTTTAAAATTGGTGACTTATTTGGGGATTAAAACAGTAGATGTTAACACAACAAAACCTAAAATTAGGCTTTGTGACAAATGACAAAAATCAGACAAAGGAAATGTCCTTCACACTTACTACTATAACTCTTTAACAGTTTAAATTGACTGAGGGAAAAAGATCAGGTTAGGATGTAAGTTTTACTCTGAAAGCTGGCTAACCTCAGAGGAGCCTCCTTCAAATTGAGAGAAAGAAAGGGGGTGAGAAAACATAGAAATAAAACAGATCTATGAACAATTTAAAAAAGAAAGAAAGAAATATCTGTCGGTGTGGTTATTGATATGTAGAACTAAATGGAATCAACTTTTTGAAAGTGTTATACTACCAAATAAACTGTGAGCCTGAACTAAAACATTCTGTGATTTAGAACTTTTGGTGACTATCAAGACCTTGACTTCATTTTTAAATTTTTTTTTAATTGACTTTAGGGGAGGGAGGGAGAGGGAGACAGAGAGAGAGAAACATTGATTTGTTGTTCCACTTATTTATATATTCATTGCTTGCCTCTTGCATGTTCCCTGACCGGAGGTCAAATCTGCAACCTTGACATAGTAGGGCGATGCTCCAACCAACTGAGCCACCCAGCCAGGGCTCAAACCCTCAACTTCTTGAGCGTGAAGTTGCCTGATAAATGTGCTAAGTTATCAAGTAGAGCACATCCACTAGTACCATTTCTGATGTTCTGATAATAGAGGAGGGAGACCCTCCATTGGGGTGAAGCCAGGAGCCACAGAGATAATTGGACAAGGCAGGTCACCCCAAGAGAGTAGAAATTGTGTCTTGACCTGCCCTTAAGACCCTTTAATCAGAAGGTTTTCAAATTCACTGTAAACAAGAGACAGCTCTCCCATTCTGCTCTTCTATAAACAGAAGTGTTTATTAAAGTTTTTCTTCCTCGTTTCAACATTGTCTAGTGTGTAAATGTTGGGGCAAGGCAGATAACTTGTCATGTAGGTCCAATCAAAACTATGTCACCCAGGGATCCCAGACTTCAGTCTCCCCAATGCGACCATATGGACATTGGGGATGGAATGTTAGGTGAGAGTTTCCCTCCTACAGATCAGCTCTGTATCCCCTAAGTGGCCTTGGCCATTTCATCCCTGAAACTTTCTAAGGTCACCAACACCCTTCTGGTTTCTAAACCCGTAAACTATCTATATGGCATCATTAAAAATGTAACGCTTGACTTCCTCTCATGTGCTCAGTGCTCTCCTAAACAGTGTATGTGGCAAAAAAATAAAAAGAGCCAAGAATCTCTGGTCTCCTGGAATCAACATCCTTTGGGAGACCATAAATAAACTTTAAATATCTGTATGATAGAAATAGTAAATTTTCTAAAAATAATACATCCAAATGTACACATATAAGGATGGATGGATGCAAGTATATAAAATAATCATTAGGTATTATGAAGATAAGTAGGATGAGAGGATAGGAGTAACAAGGGGGTCAAGAAAGGCCTCTTTGAGGCTATAATTTATCATATTTGACACATCATTGACATCTTAACCCTAAATATGAAGTGTATGACATTACACTGAGCTTTTTCTGTTTTTATGGAGAATTTTCTCAGCTATCTCCACCTCTTCCTTTTTCCATTTGCCCTATCAGCCTCAGAAATATTTCTGAGCCTTGATATTCTGTTCTTGGCTTGTTTCTTTTTATTCATCCCCCTGCTCTCTCTGAGCAATTGCATTATTCATTCATTCATTCATTCATTTCACATATACCATGGAGCTGCTACTACATGCCAGGTACTGTTTCAGGCTCTGGGAATACAATATTTGCTCTAATTGTATTTACAAGAGTAGAACACATAGCAGTTAAAAATGATTACATAAATAATCACTTAATTACAATTGTCATAAATGCAGACTAGGAACACTGCAGCTGCTCTGAGAGGATGCTAAGGACACCTAGGGAGGATGAGGCAGTGGTGAGCTTTGCAGTCACAGAGAACAGTCTGTGCAAAGACCCTGTGGCAGAGAGGGGTCATTTCTGGACCAATAACCCATTGAGGGTAAGAATCAAGAGTGCTTCTCATTCTTATTTGAATCTCCAGCACTCTCTCAGCATTTTGAGACAGTCAAACACTCTTATCAAATATCTTAAACAATTAGAGATGAGGAAAGTTTAGGTGAGAAGGCAATTGGAATAATTAAAAAATTAGCAAGGATTACATATAGTACAATTTATATAACATAACTTTCTCATGAAATTCTGTTAATTCTTTATTTAGGGGCAAAATATAATTTAAAAACAAGTGTTAACTTTATGGCTAACCCATGTGCTATGTAGAACTGAACTAATTCTCAAATTCAATTCTCATGGCTTATAAAAGAAATTATTTTTTCTTGCTATCTGAAATGAGTGTATGTTAAAAAGAAATATGAACTGGATTTACTTATGTAGTACTTCTAATATAAAGTGGGGATTTATAACCAGCATTAATTATATAAGCTATAAAACAATGGTTCTGTGCTCTGCTTTTAAAATTCACTTGCACTTCATAGTAGCACGGTGGCTTTTTGTTTGTTTATTCCTATATTTTGTGAACGTCATAGGAAGAAAGAATGAATTCGAGTGTCCTTTACTTTCCTAATCTGAGACCTGCTTATTTCACACTGTGCAGTAAAATTTAATTTTAAAATTCTTCTCCATATGTTACCTCAATTAATCCTATCCTTGGAAGAGAATAGTATATTGGCATCCTATTTTATAGCTGAGTGCTTTATAGATTCAGATGGGATTATATGTGGTTCCCAAGGTAAAGCAGTACTGCAACTTTATCTTCTAAATACCTCTTTGAATTCTCAACACTGCCCTGTCCTTATTGATAGTCCTTTTCCATCCCCTCCACCTCTGGAAAAGTGTCCTGACTCCTGTTCTCACAAGTAGTTTTGTTACCTCAGAAATTAAAATAATTATTTTTTGACACATGCCTAAGAACGTTATTTCTTTTTTCAAAAATGTCAATGGACCCGAAAACAACTCAATGTGTATTGTAGTCATAGGAAGAGGAGTCCGATTCCAGTAAGTTAGGAGTAAATAAAAAGGAAATAGAGGCAATGAGATTAAATTTTTGGTAAGTTTAGCCAGAAAGGAAAGGAAAGAAAACAAGAAGTTGAGGTAAAAAAGGAACCAAGAGAAAAATGTGTTAATTAAGAATGTTTTGGAGGGTCTGAAGGACTGGGAAAGAAGGCATAGATGAAGAGATTCGTCTCAGAATGAATGAATTCATTGTAATACTTATCTTCTTTATAGAGGAAAGGAGAGATAATGCAGTGATATTAGGAAACTGGGAAAGGACAAAAGAGGAGAAAGGATGGCCTTCATCTTCCCATTTAGGAAGCAGGATTATCCACAGAAAAAATTACAAAAATTATATTATCTCTAATATTATATACTATATGAGCTTCTAATATCAAGCAATTTTTAAAATTCCACTACCTTTATTTTACAAACTGAACAAAATGCTTTGTTATTTTGCTGTGAGACAGATACCAAACAACTTTTTCAGGTGTCTTGCTCAGTAAACATCCATAATAATGAGCATAAGCTATGAATAGAATAAAATTAGAGATAAATTATATACCTATGCCATTGCTATAGAAAGAATAATTGTAGAAGCCAAGATTATAGTCCAAGATTCTCATGTATAGATTGACGTTATGCCCAACTCAAATGTGGAACACTTATAAGGTCATTTAAAATAAGTTTTAATGATTATACTAATAGTTAATGTGTTTTTAAAATCTTACATTAGAGTAAGTTATTTCTTTTTTTTTTTCAGATTTAATGTGTTTTATTGATTAAAATATTACATTTGTGCCAATTTCCCTTCCCTCTGCTCCCCTCCACCCGGTGGCCCCCCTCCCTCCAGTTGTCCCCCCCTTTTAGATTATGTCCATTAGTTGTGCATACAGTTCCTCCCAACCTCTCTCCGTCTATTCCATTCCCTCCTACCATGATCCCCAATTCCTATATCATCTCCCTCCCTCTCCCCACTCCCCCTCCCTATTGACCTCCCCCCACTATGCTTCCCTTACCCACAGTTCCTTTTCCACTCTTGTTGCCTGTTTCGTTTGCCTTTGTTTCATCTCCCTAGCTTCTGTTTTTTAAACCAGTCCCTTTAACATCTCATATAACAGTGGTTTGGATCTAATGAACTCTTTCAGTTTTATTTTGTCCTGGAAACACTTTCTCTGTCCTTCTATTCTGAATGACAATTTCACTGGATAGAGTATTCGTGGTTGTAGGTTTTGGATTTTCATTACTTTGAATATTTCTTGCCAGTCCCTTCTTGTCTGTAGGGTTTCCCTTGAGAAGTCAGCTGATAGTCTAATTGGGACCCCTTTGTACATAATTCTTTTCTTCTCTCTTGCTGCTTTTAAGATTCTCTCTTTATCCCTAATTTTTGACATTTTGATTATAATGTGTCTTGGAGTGGTTCTCCCTGGGTCCAGTCTCTTGGGAACTCTCCTTGCTTCCTGGACCTGCATGTCTATTCCCTTCCCCAAGTCTGGGAAGTTCTCCTTTATTATATTTTCACTCAATTTTTCAAGTTCTAGTTCATCTTCCTCATTCTCTGGCAAACCAATGATTCTTATGTTGGGCCTTTTATAGCTGTCCCAGAGGTTTCTGATCCTCTCATTGTTGCTTCCTATTTCCTCTCGCTGCATTGGTTGACTGCTTGTTCCTTCTCCATATTCCAGTTTGTTGAAATGAACTCTGGATTCCTCACCATCTGTCTCGTATGTGGTTTTGTTCCTTTCGTTATGAAAGTTTTTCACTTCTTTCATATCTTTTTCCTGCTCTTTTGTGAATTCTGTAAGCCACCTGATAACAATGGCCCAGAACTGAGCCTCTGACAGGTTTCTTATCTGTTCATCTGTCAGGTTCTCTATCTGCTGTCTGGTGAGTTGTGCCACCGGGATCTCTATATTTGTCTGCCACATTTTGACAGATGCGTTTTGTTTTCCTGGGCTGGCTGTCGGGGGCAGTGCCTGTGTACGCGTCACAAATTAGCGACCAGTGCCTGTCTGCGACCTATTTCGCAGCCCTGTGGTGCTTTCTGTGGGGGCGGGGGTCCAAGATGGATTCACACAGTTATTCGGCTAGGAGACCGGGATCCGTCCTCCCGCCCCCCTGGGCCTCACTGTTCAAGGCGATGCTGCGGCTGCTCTCCCCAGCGCCCGGAGTCGCGCACGCCAGGGGCTTGATTGGAGTCGCGGACGCCAGGGGCTTGATTGCCTCCGGGATTTTTCGCCGCCCCGCCCGCCGCTCCGCAAACAGCTTTGCCTTCTTTAACTCTTACCTGCCCAAATGGCACCGCTGGTTTATAACTTCATATGTTGGGCTTCCGTGTAGCTTTATTTTCTGGAATTTCTAGTTATCCTTTGTTTTGAAGTAGTTGTATTCCTCTATAGTTGTAGAGGGAGACCTAGCGTGTCCGTCTAAGCCTCCATCTTGGCCGGAAGTTCAAGTTATTTCTTTTGAAAAAGTAAAATTGTTAACATTGATGTGAAGCAAAAAAATCAACAACAAAGTCTGAATAGTGATAATAATAGATGATAATATTTAAATTAGCATAAATTGTAGATTATAAACCTAATTATAAAATATAGAACCTGATGACAATAAAACAAAGCAGTTTAGCACATAGACATATTTCACATCATAAATGTGAAATATTATAACTCTATTGTCTATTCTTTCTATGAAAACTCACCTCCTTTGGAAATGTCTTAATGAATAATAAAACTGACTTGATTTTTCCCATTGCAGTCAACTTTTCTGTCATGCTATTAATGATTAATAATGACTGTATTCTCAAACGATTTATTCTTCCTCAGATAAAAGTAGCATCCTAACATAAGGCTTTTTTTTTTTTTTTAGTTGTGTAGGGGGTAAGAAGATTCTGTGAACATACGGAAGAGCTGAAATAGAAAGAAAAAATGTCAATCAATATCTCCATTCTACTCAAAATAGTTAACTTATAATACCTAGGTTTCAGTAAGTTACTTTATCATGTTCTAGAAGAGATGGCATATTTTTTGCATATATTACATTATCTTTATTGGTATTTTTATATTATACTACAATCGATTTGAACTTAGAGCTAGACATTTTTAAATAAGAAAGTACAGTGGCAATTCAAGAATCTCTTAGCTGAATAAAAAAAGACAATCCACATTTTTTTAAACAGTAGGAGTCTATGCTTGTATAAATGTTTCTCTACACATTTACAAGAACAGCAACCTTTGACAAAGGTCTAAACATGTTTGGGAAAGCCAAACATAATAACATTGTTATTTTGCTACTTATTAAGAGAACAGTACATCCTATAATAATTAGTTATGAATATTGCAAGCTGAGTTCAATATTAAGCTATATTTGAAATGCCACTTTGCAGCAGGTTTACAAATGCTTAAAGCACAGCAGGAGATTAACTCCATCTTCAAATATTAAAGTGAAACCTTTTTTTAACCTGCTAAATCTTACTAAAAGCAAGAACTCCTTTTCCAGAAATAATTACTCAACTATCAGAAAAGAAACCTAAACCTCCCAACTATTGTTGTCACAATAAATTACTAAGATAGATAGATATACAGATGGTAGATAGATAGATGCAACAGTGATCATACTTATTCATTGGTTTTAATGAACATGTGTTTGCATTCACGGTTTTATCACTGCAGCCCAATTTTTGTGTTAAAGTATTTTATCATTTAACTTTTGCTATGTTTACATGTTACCTTCCATCTACATAGGCTTGTTGAAAGTCTTGTATTTCTTTGTATTCTTCAAGGATACCCAATATTTACTGGTTTGACAGTTCTTCATAAGATGTTACAAAAATATCTATGCTCAGTATAAAGTTACCTACGACATTTTCTACCGATGTACCTACCTACCTCCTATCCATCCATGTAGCTAATTAATTACTATCTACTTATGTACCCATCATTAATTTTTCCTTCTCTTCGAAGTGGAATTTCAGCTGAGGTGACAGTATTCAATTCTCAAATTCATCACATGAACTCTCAGTCAGCCATCAATCCTTTTGTATGTATGTCAAAGGCAAATTGTTCTAGTGCTGACTGGCAGCCTTATGTAGGTAGTGCCACGTTTCCATGTTAATGAACTCCCTGTGGAGCAGAAATTCCTTCCAGGACGACTCGTTCAGCACCATACACCAGGAAGCTCTTAATAAATATTTCACAACATGATAGAAAAATGCAATAAAAAAACAGCATGAACACATTGCTAAATCTCTTAAATAAAGAATCATACCTAACTTATTTGAGTTTAGGAAAATTGCTAATATAATGTTACTAACCACGCAAGTGATACCATTTTTCTTTCTCTGGTTTCACTAATCCTTACCTTTAATTTTTTCCATCAGAGAAATGCCAAGTATAGGTCAACGGAAAAACTATTTTTAAGTAGATGTTTATTTCCAAGAATTTATAATGAGATGATCAGTTTTATTCCTCAAAGCCAAAGAGCCCAGTGATAAATAGTAACAACTCACTCCCAACTTATCAAATATAGAGAGGCAGATTCACTTTCTACACACAGCTATTTGCTTCCTCTATTTTATGAGCATTGCCACTCTCTTTAAAATTGAGTCTATAAATAATATATAAGTGGAAATCTATCAGACGTTGCTTGTTTACTTGTATAATACTAATAATTCAAGATTTATATCTTGTATTTTAACTGAGAGAATCTGATTAAATCATAGAGCTACTAAATATAATTCTTCAATTCTATAGATTTAGCTAAAAAATTAAAGTCACAGAGACTGAGTAGATTTATTAGTTGAAATAAAATGCTGTAGTGAAAATGGGAAAGTGGTTTCAGAGAATGATAAACATGATTCTCAATCTTAGTGAAGCCAATTATCAACTATAGAACATGAAACCAGTTTCTTAACCTTCCTTAACCTTTCTTATCTCTAAAACTGAGGTACCAATCACACCTTCCTCATGGGATACAGCTAAATATTAAACTTGATAATATTTTAATAGAATATTGAGTGGGATTTTCACATGCCCAGAATTGGCCATTCCTGCTCAAAGCTCAGGTGGATAAGGCATTCAAATGTTTGCATGGAGGCCAGAGGAGGAAGGAGCAGAGGTGGGGCTGCTGCAAAGGATTCTGGCCCAGGCACAGCAGCTATCTTCTTGGCACGTGGGTTGGGAATCAGTCTTCTAGCAAAGGGGTGGATTGGCTGCCTTCGCTACATAGATCTTCATCTGGATAATGGGAGGGTTAAACTGAATGCCACCCAAGAAAACAACAGCTCACATCAGCAGAAACCCCAGAATAAATGAGAAGTACTAGTATAAATAAAGTCAGGGGATTTAACAAAAATCATTCAAAACCACTGATAAATAGTAATACATTGCAAAATATTAAGTCATTAGGACAGGAAATTGAGAGGAAAGAAGAGTAGAGGGAGACTCAACTTGCGTTAGCCTAGTAACTTCCTGGTGAATGCTTTCACCTCAGCCTATTATATGACATCATTATACCAGATAATGTGCATGTGTTGTGCGTATAGAATTTGACTATTGAGAGAACTAGAGATTACTATTGCCTCAATTTAAAAATTATATTCTATTATTACTATTACTATATTATTATTGTTATTACTATTATTATTATTATTTCATACTACTATAAACCAAACATTTTTCTAAATCTTTTACTTACATTATATCATTCCCGAGGCTTGCTATCTTCATTTTTAAAGATAAAAAAATTAACTCTTGGGAAAGATGAGAAAGTTACCCAAGATTGCAGAATTATTAAGTGTAGACTCAGGAATCAAACTCATCTGACTCAAAAAATACATGCCCTTAATCAGCATATGTCCTGCCTCCCAACTTTTCCTCTTAATCCTCCAAATAAACCCTTCCACAGGATCAGACCAGCCTTATTACATAATGGCCTTCTCATCTTCGTTCATGTTATTCCTTCTACTTGAAGTGTCATTTTCTCTTCTTTCCTGCACAAATCTTTGTCATTACTCAAAGCCCATCTCAAGCCTCATGGTCTCTAAAGTGTATAAAAAGCACAAACTTGGTATGTAAAGAATGGGGTGATGTGTGTACACAGACATAACTATATTTGGAAATATATTTGAATGTTTTTACAAAAATAAAAGTTTCACTTGTTTACTTTCACATGAAATTACATTTCTCCATCATCCTAAGTTCTTTTGATGTCTTATTATTTTCTTCTATGTAATTTTGAAATTTCTTATGGTCATTTACTAACAGCTTTCTGATTAATCAGCATTATGAATGTATTATTAAGCTTGCAAAAAATTTCTTACATGGTTTCTCCATTATTCAGAAAACTTTAGAGACAAGGTTATAATTTGTGAAACAGGGAATTATTGTGGAACAAGATGCCAAACAGATATTTAACTACTTAATTAAAATAATCCATAAATAAAACAAAATACAATGCCAAGATAACTTTTTAAAATTATTTACTGTTTTTTCTATTATAGTTGTCCTACGTTTTCCCCCATTGCTCTCCCTGCACCCCATCCACCCCTTCTCCCACAGTCTATCCCCACCCTGTTACCCCATTGTTCATGTCCATGGGTCATTTGTACTAGTTCCTTGACTAAACCCTTCCCCTTGTTACCCCTTTTGTCCCCTCCCCCCTGGTCACTGTTAGTCTGCTCCTTGTTTGCATGCCTCTGGTTCTATTTTGCTCATTTGTTTGTGTTGTTCATTAGTTTCATGTATTGGGTGATATCAAATGATATTTGTCTTTCACTGCCTGGCTTATTTCGCTAAGCATAATTCTCTCCAGTCCATCCATGTTGTCGCAAATGGTAGGAGTTCCTTGTTTCTTTCTGCTGCATAGTATTCCATTGTGTAAATGTACCATGGTTTTTTGATCCACTCACCTACAGATGGGCACTTAGGCTGTTTCCAGCACTTGGCTATTGTGAATAATCCTGCTGTGAACACAGGGGTGCACAGGTTCTTTTGAATTGGGGTTTCAGGATTCTTTGGGTATAATCTTAGCAATGGAATTGCTGGATCAAAAGGCAGTTCTGTTTTTAGTTTCTTTAAGGAAATTCCATACTGTTTTTCATAGTGGCTGCACCAGTCTGCATTCCCACCAACAGTGCACTAGGGTTCCCATTTCTCTGCATCCTCGCCAGCACTTGTTGTTTGCTGATCTGTGAATGATGGCCATTCTGGCGATTGTGAGGTGGTATTTCATTGTAGTTTTTATTTGCATCTCTCTGATGGTTAGTAATGTTGAGCATCCTGTCATATGCCTTTGGACCCTCTGTGTATCCTCCTTGGAGAAGTGTTTGTTCTGGTCCTTTGCCCATTTTTCCGTTGGATTGTCTGTCTTCTTGTTGTTAAGTCTTTTAAGTTCTTTATATATTTTGGAGATCAATCCCTTGTCTGAGGTATCATTCGCAAATATGTTTTCCCATATGGTTGGTTCCCTTTTCATCTTGCTGATGTTTTCTTTTGCTGAGCAGAAAAAGATAACTTTTGTAAGCAGCTAATTTCTAACACTTATCCTCCTTTAGTGACAGTGAGGTAATATAAAAGAATTAATCCTCTTATTTCACTTTTTTGGAATTCTTCTTTTTCATGAATGTGACTCACTATCTGAAGTTCCCAAATATCAGCAAGTATATGTCTCAATTGACTATTTCTTAACATGTTCTGATTCCCCCTATCCATGAAACAGAAAAAGCAATCAATGGTGGAAAACTCAAGAGTTAATAAAACTCTATTGAAGGTCCTGCTTCATTCCATCTTTCAATATCACCTACTTATATAATCTTTGGCCAATTTCTCTTACCTGTGATTTTCTCATCTCAGAAACAGGAGTAACCATATTTAACTCATTTGAATTGGTGGGAGGTGTACTGAAGTAACAAGAAGTGTCTAGTGAGTTGTTTAGTTCATCAGTAAGAGCTTACAGTTTAGTGTACCCAAAATAGCTGTAGATCTCAGATATTTTCATCAATTTCCTCATTAAAAAAACTCTTGCGTTCATTAGTCACCAGTAGCTTTATCGTTTGATTCCTTAGGATAATGGAGTCACACAACACAACATATATGTAGCCCAGCTAACACTTTTCAGTAACTGCAACATGTTATGCATGGTACAAATACTTTTTAGAGATAATATGATTTAATCATCACCATAATTCTATGAAGTAAAAAAATGGCAGAAGCTGACAGTAAAGAAAAGCCCGTCTCATCCTTTTCTCCAATTAAATGTTTTCCTAGTTAGAATATATTTTTCAGACTCCCTTTCTGTTCAATATGGCCAAGTGGTGAAGTTCTTGCAAAGGGACTTGGAGCAGAAGTGAAGTGTGCAATCTCAGACTTGGGTCTTAGGACATTGGGTATCCCTATTTACATTATCTTTTACTTCCACTCGCACAGGAACTCAGACATGGCACTACCCAACTTCTATTATGCATATGACAACATCACTCCAGGAAGTAGAAGAGTAACCTAGTAAAAGGAGAGAGACTAGGTCTCTGAATTACCATGTGGAGTGGAGTTGTCTTGGTACCTTAAATCATTAACCTCAGAATCATGTAACAAACTATATCTTTAAGCCATTATGTTTTGGTTGCTTCTTAATTATAGCAATTTAGCTTTATCTTAATAATGCAAATAGTATTAACCCCATTTTAAGATGTAGAAATTGATGCTCAGTAAGTTAACATAAGTTTTCCAAGGTTACAGATAGTGATTAGTTGAGTTAAGATTTTAAGCTTAGCAAACCTCTACACTATTTCTCCTGGTAGTCGTGTTCACTGAGAATGACTACTCAGTATTTGATTGTGTCAAGTCTTACACTTGGGGGAAGGTGGCATTCTAGGTTTTTATAAATTTTTACATTGTCTTTGAAGTTTATAAATTTGGAAGAAGTAGGAAGAGATTTCTAAATAGGGCAAATAAAGTAAAAATTTAAAGCAGAACATTTTTTTATTGTATAAAAATTGAAATTTCCTGAGATCCTCTATGGCTAGAGAAAACCAGAATGAGACAGAAGTTAAGATGATGGATACAATTTTTATTCAGGAATCATTGCAACTGAGTAAGGAAGATCTTAGTATAGAGCTGGGATCAACTCCAAATACAATAAGGGCAAGTGGATGTTTATAGCCAAGGAGCAGGGTGGGGGTCAGTGAATGGAAATTTTCTAAGAGAAGAGGTAAGGGGATTCTGGCTAAATTGACTTGATAGGTTTCATGCTGAAGGCTAGCCAAGATGATAAAATCTTAGGGTGGAGGATGAAATATTTGATTTGATATGGACCTTGGTCAGATTCCAAGGGTAGAAGATGACGAATTTGATCAGATACCAAGGGTGGGAGCTGTTTACTACAATGACCTAGCAAGATTGTTTTTAAAATCGTGCTAAATGGGTCAAGAACAGAGACCAAGGGTAAGTAAAACCCAGTCAAAAAGAAGATGCAAGAAAGCCTAACTGAAGTTTGGTTAAGGAGACAGTTTTTTATTATTAATATCTCTATTTTATTGTGGAGAAAATAAGACTCTGAAAGGTTATACATTCTATCACACTTAACAGTGAAAGACTCAGACAAGTTTCCAGTCAAGTCAATTTAATTCCAAAGCCTATGGTTTTTCTACCATTAAATGATGCCTTTCAAGAACCAGGGCATTTGAGTGTGTGTGTGTGTGTGTGAGTGTGTGTGCACATATGTGTGTACACATGTGATGTACTAATATATAAATGTTACAAGAAGAATGTACTTCTAGTCTAGATCCAAAGTTTTTTTTTTTTTTCATCTTTATTCTATCATTTATCATAGGGAGTCCCCTCAGTCCATGAACTGGTTCACCTTATGACATGAAGACAGAAATTATAAGAGACCTCTATAAACTTGTAATTGTGCATCTTATTTGTGAAGTTATGTATTTTGACCCTTGTGTCTAATGATATAATTTAAAAATTAGCAGATTGAAAATAAACAATAAAAATGCCTTCTTGCCACTTCTTGAATAGCTAAAATGTATAAATTATATGGGAGTAGAAAAACAAAACAAATATCAAAAACAGAGTTCCAGATATAAATGTTCAACAATATTGAGCTATTTTGTATGACTAGTACAGAAACCCTTGTTTCATAGTTTAAGAAGCATTTATGGAGTGCCCTTTATCTGGACTCTGCAGGGAATTAAAAGTAAATATAATATATGTACCTGAATGATTGGGATTACACTACAGCTTAATGAAAGGCAATGAAATTCAGGTATAAAACCAACAAGCAACATGTTTAAAAGCAAAATAAAATCTGTGCCTCTCTTGATTAGCTATGCATATAAGTCTTTCTTTCAAGTGCATATCAGTGATGATAATTTAGTTAGAAGATTAAGAAAATAAGTCTGGAATCATCCTTTAGGACTTTGAATCCTGGCTCTAGCTCTCCAAAAGACCTTGGCAAGTTACTTAATCTTTCTCAATTTCTTTATTTGTAACATGAAATTGGTCTGAGAATTTAAGAAGATAATATTGATAAAGGACTAGAACAGTGCCTGGGGCACAGTAAACAATCAATAACTGGTAGTTGTAGTTATTTATAGAACCACTTACCATGCTCGATGCAATCTTCAATGTATATGGTGTCCAGTCCTTCTAACTCAACTTGAGCAGAGATAAAGTCTTCTTAACTAAAAACAATCATATTTAGATTTTCTTTTATCATTTAAATTACCCCCTTTCATCTCATTTTTAAACAAAAGTGAGCTCTTTTAAAAATAAGCTTTTTCTCCCTTAAGGTATTATTTTCATTATTCTGAAAGGAGATATTTTCTGTTTGAGTCATTTATGAAATCAGAAAAGACTTCAGAAAGGCAAAATTGAAAATTTTCTAGGTCATGGTTTGCACTGTGATTAAATTTGCACATTGGTCAAATTTTAAATGGGCACAGGCTGTTGTTCAGTTACAAGCAACAGTGGAAAGTAAAATGTATTCTAATGGCATCACAAAGAGAGAAGCTATCAGACAGGCTCCTGAATGGCATCAGGCTCTAGATCTAATTATCAGTATACAAGTAGAGGCCAGAAGAACCATCAAAGGACACCATGGAGATGCAATCTGCAAAATCCATAGAGAGGAGACTCCATGGCATAGATGACCTGGTTTTGTCAACAAGTAAACTACAGGGCAAAAAACAAATGTGGGAGTTAGGACATCTGTAGATTAAAAGACATTAAAATATATGTCTATTCATAATGTATAGCCTTTGTTCAGACTTGTATAAATCTTATATTTTAAAAAGATAATTTGCTTCTTATTGCTGCTCTAACAAATTACCATAAACTTAGTGGATTGAAACGACACATATTGATTATCATGTAGTTCTGGAGGTCAGAAGTCCAAAATGAGTTTCACTGGACTCAAATCGATGTGTCAACAAGGGTGTGTGACTTTCTAGGACTCTAGGGCAGCAGATTTGCCTTTTTCCAGCCTCTAGAGGCTGCCTGTTTTCTTTGGCTCATGGTTCCATTACAGTTTCAAAGCTAGCAATGGACAATGGAGTCTTTTTCACAGAGCACCACTCTGACACTAACTTCTCTGTCTCCTTTTTCAATATATGAGGACTCTTGTAATTACATTGGGCCCACCTAGATAATCCAAGATAATCTTTCTGTTCTAAGGTCAGCTGACTTTATTGCATTTACTACCTTAATCCCCCTTAGCCACATAACCTGACATAGTCACAGGTTGCAAGGATAAAGATGTGGGTGTGGATATCCTTGGGGAAGCCAACGCAAGCCAATCTAAGATGGGGTAGGTGCTGCCTACCACATAGCCCAACTAAACTCCATCATTTTAAGGCTTTGTTCACAGATACTTCTTTTTCACAAATACTTACATTGCTATTTCACTGGTAGAAAAATGTGGCTGCTGAAAATTAGGGGTGATACTGAGTTCTTTCATGTGACCCAAATAAAAAGATCTATAAAAGCCATTTTGAGTGCGTATCCAAATTGTGAAGAAGTGTTGACCGATGTGTTCAAATAACATGGCTACAGTTTTAAAACACTGAACAGAGTGCAGAGGACTAAGGAATACCCTTACCTCAGCAGCATTTGTTTATGGCTTAGGCACAATGCGTGATGCAGTGTGGAGGCTGTGTGACTTAGCCAAACATCTGAAAGAAAGACATAACATTGCCAGAAGCTTATTCTAGAGTGTCAAAGCAGATTCCGGTCTTTGCATCAGTGGCTGACAACCCTGGATCTTTTGCTGAAGAGGCTGTCAGAGCTTTTCAGAACTTGCTCTTTTAACAAAATTCACTACACAGGATAAAATGTCTTAAAAGAAGTGATGGCAAAATTCCCATTAGTCCTCAAGATAAAAAGACCAAAAGTCTACACAATGACATTCTTTAAAAATATTATTTTCTGTGAGAGTCGAATGCAAAATCATAAATTATGTCGTGAATTAATATATCTTCTGGAAACTATTTTGAGACCTGGCCCAAGAAAGATACACCTAGACTCCTGCCCACTTTCTTACTGAAACATTATAATTTTCTATAAACCTTCCATTTTTAGAACCAACAGTCACAATAACGACTTTCTGAAATATATTTTTTACATGGGCCTAATGATCTACTCCTAAAGCACTTGCATTTCAATGGTGACTCCGACAGGTCATTTGATGAAGTACAATATAGAAACACATTATATGTTTCACTAAATCCACATTAAACATTCAGTATATGGGCAAGATACAAAGTAGCCTAATGGATATTACACTAAAATTAGAAGCCTGATTTCACAACAGAAGTCCTCTCCACCATGGAGTCTCATCAGATGCTTTAGTGCTCCAGTGTCCGTTCTGTTTATTTTTCCTGTTTTCTTCCGGTGAAGTCTATCAGCTTCATATTCCAAACTTACTAAACATGCTAGCTACTGAACAAAAGTAAATTCAGAAAATGATCACTTAACATAACAGATGTATTATAACTATCTCCACCTTTTACTTTCCTAGTTCTTTCAATGACACCACAATTCTCTCAGGTCCCAGGGGAGCAAAACATTACCCGTCTCCTATCTTCCCCTCTTATCCCCAAATGTATCTATAACAATAATAAAAATGATGATTTTCACTGCCGTCTATATCTTATGCACAAAGTCACATAGTTTCTCTAATGCTTACATGACTTTAAGCCAAATATTATTATTCCTTTTGACAGATGAGGAAAATGAGTATCAAGAAGGTTAAGGGACTTGTCCGAGGCTGTATATCTAGTATATAATGGACTTAAGATGCAAACCTAGCAGGTCTGTTTGTTTAAAGTATAATACAAGCCAGTTCCACTGAACAATGAAGTGTATAGTCAGCCAAGTCATAACAACTATCTTTCTAAAATAATATGTATTGGTTCCTCCCTTTCTTGTCTAATTGCTTTGTTTCTTGTCCAGGCCTTTATCACCTCTTATTTAGCCTCCTGAAATGGCTTTTTAACTGGTTTTCGCACTTCCAATATTTCAACCCTAAAAGTCAAATTAAACAACTTTGATCATCTCCACCCCCTGCTCAAAAACCTCCAATGGAGCCCCATTGCCTGTAGGTGGGTTTTCCAACAGGCTGATCACAGACCTTTACCAGATGGATCATAAAACCACATCACCACTTTCTTTGCTGTCTTCCTCCCCTCCGATGCGGCAGCTCACACATTTGACATGCACAGGGAGAGCTGCCACACCAGTCACTTCCTTGCATTTCGAATGCCCCAGATTAAAGAGAATATGAATGATGAAAAGCTTTCAGCATGTCCTTCTTCACTGCCACATCCCATGCATTTGGGGGAGTTGTCTAGAAACCACAAAGATTGAAATACCAAAGACTGACTTAAAGCTCTTATTTCTTCCCTGATCCATGTGGTATTATGACAGTTTTCCTTTTGTCAAAATGTCAGGTAGTTTCTCAATTTCTTTCCAGTATTCCTGATCAAATGCTTAAAATATCGGACTTCCCAATTCAAAACTCATGCTCACAGTCAATAGGATGCAATATAAACTCCTTACCCTGTGTTCAAACCTCTTTATAATATGGACTCTTCTCCTTTTTAGCCTTGTGCCAACTGCTTTCCAACACTCACTCTGACTCTAGTGATCCCTGGCTACTTTTTTACTATGTCACCATTATCCACATGCATTCATTCTACTACATATATGTTTGTTCAAAAGATCTTTTCTGCTTAATTTGTCATCTGCATCTACCTGAATGTGAAACAACTTTCTCTGCCTAACTAAAGCTGTAGAATAGAGAACTAAAGCCACCAGTGAGGCATTGGCCCAAATCACCTCTGTAGTCCAATCCTGAGAATATGTTTCTAAGTACATCCTCCTGATCAGTGTACAGGGAGGTTTCTCGTGAATATTGCCTGGAATGATCACCCTCTGCTAAGAATATCTAGAGCATTCCTTGTTTATAAATTCAATGACCCAGTTCCAGGATTTTAGAGCTGGAAATTTTTAGGGATAATCTCATGCAATCCTCTCACTCAACGGACACATATAATCCTTTGTATTGATAGTTCTTCTGTATGTGTATATGTTTGTGTGTGTGTTTTATGTCTTAAGTTAGATTCTTTCCTTAGAGAGGCAATGTGTCTTATACAGTTTCGTATTTTCTAATCATAGATATTTTATTATTTTTCTTTTTTTATTGAGGGAAGAGAGGGAAAGGAATTAGATGTAAGAAGAAAACTCCCGGTCCACCTCAAGAGGCCTGTTGGAGCAAGGGGGGAGGGGGAAGAGGGAAGGGGGAAAGGGAGGGGAAGGGTGGAGACTCCTGATCACCCAGGGGGGCCCATAGGAATTGCCTCTTATATCTAATTATTTTATATGTGATATAGTGACTGAATGACCAATTCAAGATAATGTAAGTGACTAAACATTACCAGAACTTACACAAAGTCTTAAATCTAATTTAAGAGGGGATTGTGTCCATAATTAACTGTGGAAGTGACCAAAAAAGATAATTGTGTGGAGGAATAACCCTTGCATTTTCTCCAGAAATCTGGACACAAGAAATATATAAAAGAAAGCATATGAGTAAAGAGTAAAGAGTTAAAATATTTTCATTTGGTTATTTTTTTCTGAGCTATGACTTTAAGTAAAATCACAGAATACCATCAAAATAAAACAGTATAAACACACTTAAAAAAAACTCCAAGTTTAGTACAAAACCTGAGGAAACAAAGTTTAAAAAGTGAAATCTCTTTATGGAGGTTGAAATTTTAACAAAGCCACACACTAAAAATTCTAGAAACCATTATCTATAATTTTGACTAAACTGCTTATTTTCAACAAATAGTTGCTATTCTAAGATGAATTAATTAGGATCTATATTTGTTTTCTTTGACTGTACAACTGCAACTAAGTCATGCGTAAAGTTTATTAAAGCTTGGTAATTTTTTTAGCAGTGCTTTCAGGCTCTATCTTCAATCCAAACACACATGTACCAAAAATACCCAGCTCTACTTCAAGTTTTAAGTCTAAAAAGGGTATAATTGTACTTTTATTACTCAAGATTTATTAAATATATTCTAAAAGTTTGATTATCAAATTTTCTCTCATAGAAGGAAAAAGAAACTGATATTTAAAAGACCAGGAGCTTCTAATATTGAAAATTAATCAATACATAACTATGTACCTTCTACACTGAATCCTAAGTACGGGATATGGGATTGGAATTTTCCTTCCTCTTCTCAGCTATGCTGTGAGGATATCAGGAAAGTGACACTTTGTGTTTGAGAAGAGGAGCAAAGGAGAGAGCAGGTCACCTCCCCTGAGACCTGATGGACAATGGCTATGGGAGTCACCAGGAGAATAGGATGTGACTCTTTGCCGAGGGATCTTATGAGCTGAGTTCCCATTCTTTCTCCACTTGTACAATGGTTAGACTCTAATGTTTGGTGCTCTTTTCACTCAAACATTCCTAATTTCATAATACAAGGTCAGGTACAGTGACATTGCGTGGCCCAAAGGGTTTTCATATAATGAGTCTTGGAATCTACATGAATATTCTGAGAACTGTTCAGAAACTCTTTTTAAACATCAAATGTGATCATTATGATAGCAAAAAGAAGGTTTATTTGCTTGTGTTTTTAACAGAGAGCCATATTTGAAAATCCCAATTCCTTGGCTGATACAGCAGGTCCTCTAATGACATCATTTAGTTCAGTGATGCTTCATTATAACTTTGATGAGATACTCTAGGAACTTAACTTTTGTTTATTTCAATTAGATTATGGTAAAACTGGTTTATTATATATTGTTCGGCTTAAAGTAGGAGAACTTACAAATGTTGGTGAGGACTTACTGTATTAGTCGTGCCTGGCATTGTGCTAGTGAGTAGAGATACACTGATGAGGAAGACGTGGTTTTTTCCCATTAGACTCATAGTCTAGTGGGAGAAAACAGATAAGAATAATAGAATATAATGCTAGAAGAACACTCAGGTTCCTATGGGAATTCAGTAGGCATGCATAATTGAGCTTTGAGAAGATTTACATGAGGCAACAAATCACTTGGACCAAATCTCAAAAGATGAACAAAAAAAGAGGTGGAAACAATGAGGAGGAAAAAGAATCTAAGAAACAGGCATCAATATATGCAAAGAATTGGAAACACAATAGAATATGCTGCAACAGGTGTAAATTTGCTCACAACTATAATACACATATTTTAAAAACGTAACTTTTAGGATTTTCTTTAATGAATTTCTTTTTGCTCTGGATAACCCTCCCATCCTCTATCATGTTCACCGATTAGTAGAAAGAATACTGAAACAGAATTACTCAAGGATTTATAAAAGCCCCTCTGCCTTGAGATAAACTAGAGCTCCTTTAAGAAACTTATCCTTCAAGGCTTCTTCACCCTTCCCCTTCTCCTTTGCTTCTCCTCTGGTAGCCTGCAGTTGGCTCAGAGAAAGCTCAGGTCATTTCATTGTGGAAGGGAAGAGGTGTCTCTGTAGAGTCCTTCTCTACTTGCTCTTACTGATGATCACTTGAGATCTCACTTTCTTGACTGTAGATGTTATCCAGCAGCTTTAACTTGTGGAAATTCTGTGTGGTCGAGGGTGGATGAGTGTGGTTTCTGGAGAGCTCAGCTGTTCCCTGTGTTGAGCTTCCAAAAACACAGCTCAGTGTTTCTTTTTTGGCCTATGATTTTAGAGGGTACAACTCACAGCCTTTTGGCTGACACTCTCAGATACTCTGAGACTTCCACAGCACCCCATGGCAACCTCTGAATCTCTCCCATAATGTTTGGAAGCCATGGTAAATAAGACATGCCCTGTGTCAGCTTCTCTCCACTCTCTATTCAACCCTGCCACCACTTCTGCTCTGATTCCTGTATAGGGCCTCTCAAATGACCTGCAAACTTTCTCATTTGAAGGGCTTGAGGTCCAGAGGAACAAAATCCAGAATTGCCCCAAGCCATTCTTGTTTAACAGACTTCACTTAAGTGGGTAGAAAAATTCAAGACAAGACGTTCATGGCTAATTGATTGCCCTGAGCTTTCCTTCTCTCTTCCTTTCTCCCTCCTTCCTTCTCTCCCTCTGACTTTCCTCTCAGAGAAGGATTTTCTTTGTACTATTTATTTTTATTATTTTCTTCATGTTCTCCCACCTTTGCCATAAACAGAGAAAAGTCTGCAGGAAAATCTGTTAGATTGCTGAAAAGGGAAAATGTACTAGGAAATATTTCAAACATATTATCTTCATTAAATATATTTGGGGAATTATAAGTAATTTGGTATAGCAGCCAATTAATTCCTAAAATCACAGACAACTGAACTGGGAAAGAATGTGCCTGGGCTATTTCAGCTGATAATACAACCAAGAGAACAGCTTTACAGAGACATATTTTCTTGATCTAGGGAGGTTGTTCAGTGGTTCAGAACAAGAACTCTGAAGTCATATCATCTGAGCTCAAATTCCATATCCACTATCTACTTACGGTGCACTCTTGGGAAATGTACATCACCTCTTTTTATGCTTTCGTTTTCTCATCCATATAAGAGCAGGAATACCAATATCCAAATTGGATGGTTGTTATGATAATTCATTGATTGTGTATAAAAAATTAGAAGAGGGCCCCACCTGGGTGGTTCAGTTGGTTGGAACATCATCCCATACACCAAAATGTTACAGGTTTGATTCCTGGTTGGAGCACAAACCTGGGTTGTGGGTTCCATCCCAAGTCAGGGCGTGCATGGGAGGGAACTCATCGATGTTTCTCTTCGCATCTATGTCTTTCTCTCTTCCTTCTTCTCTCTCCAAAAAATCAATGGGCATATCCTTGGGTAAAGATAAAAAAAAAAAAAATCAGAAAAGTGTCTGACATGCCAAGAACACTCAAAAAGAGTTGCTATACTGAAAATAAAACCTGAAATATTCTAATTGGGTGAGAAAATCCATCATGACTCATGGTGGCTATGTGGTATGATGAATCCTTGACCACTAAAGGTCTCCCTTGAAATTTTATCCATTTTTATTTTAGCAGAATAAGAATAAATAAACACTGTGCTGAATCACAGCAATATTTAATCATGCAACCTAGAATGACAAGGCCTGGTCAAATCAGTGTTAGATTTTAGATAATCAGCATACATGTTTATTGTCCTAAAAGGCTGCAATCACCCAATGTTTTATTTTCTCTTTCTTCCATTTGAAAAATAAATTCTTTCCTCTGAATCATGTTCTCAACTTCCCTTAGAGTTCACAGAAGCCTTGGGGTCAAGCCAGAAGGCAAATTTGACCTCAAGGACGTTAGGCAAGCTGCCACAACAATTTGTTCACCCTTACTCATGTGGGACTACTTGAACAAACATTGTTATTGAAGAGTTTGTTCCTTAGATGCTACTATAACTCATGAGGCACCTTGAAGTTATCCTGTAAACTATGTTTTAATGTAGATCTGAGTTTGACTTGACTCATCGTCCATAATTTAACTTAAGTTTCCCTTTACTATTCCATTTTCTACATGGATTTGATTTTTAGGTTAGTGAATTTTTTGTATCAGGAGAGTATAAGACATTGTAACAGTTTTTAAGCATGTTGATTTCTGAAAAATCTAGAAACATATTTAATGAAATGTTAATATGAAAGGAAATGAAAAAAACTTAATGGCCCTTCAAAGCTGAACATGGGAAAATGTGGTAAACACTAATTTTTAAACAAAGACTACTAAGTGACATATTTTACTTTAAAATGTTTAATATAATAGTGATTAGAAAATTTAATGCCAATACAAAAGATTAAAATAATATTACATACCAAAGGTATTTCAAATATAGAAAAATAGGCAAGATACCTGTATTATCTGTATCAAAATCCAGCAAGCTAAAACATTCTAACTATAAACAATAAAAGGCATTAAAAGATGTGAATCCAAACTTTAAACTTATAATTGCTGTAAAAGCATACATTATTTCTAGAGAATGGATTATTTGCTGAATAAAAGATTTACAGGTAAGAAGCAGCGACATGCACACTTAAAGATGTTTCAGCGTGATAAGTTCTTTTATTTTCACAGAGCGTAAGGAAATTTTTGGATTTGACACAGCAGGTTTAGAGTGGACTGCTCCCAAAGTGAAGTTTCTTGTCTCTGAATCAGTTTTTTCTTTCATATCATATTTTGTAAGTGCCACTATATGCCTTTGGGAAAGCTTTGTTTTGCTTATATGAATATTGGAAATTGCTGTGTATAAATGGCATAAAGATAATTGCTTCAATCCTTGAGAAACAGATCAGACTGTTCCTCACTAATAAAATTTGATAATGCATTAGAAGTTACAACATAGCTCTATGCTTAGTAGAAATAATCACGTAAAGTGCTTTTGAATGTATGAATGAGGAAAAGTAACAATTACCGAGCTGTAACATTTAATACTAAAATGAAGACGAATCAAAATGAAGCCACCAATTTAGAAGATTTATACATAACTTGAAAAAAATGGGACTCTGGAAATCAGAAATGTTTTTGAATACTTGTCATTTCACCCTGAAAATGCCACTCTATCCTACTCAATGAAACAGAATGGGTCAATGGGGTGCCTTGTTTTCATGACTTAAGACAAAACTTTGATAATTTCTTAGTGTCTGTAATAAGCTGAGAGTTTGCCTACAGCCCTGATGTGATTTGCAGTCATCAAAATGTGAAACCATCAGAGTTTATTAAACTGGAAACATCTACTTTTGTCTAACATTTTACTAATCCTACTCATCCAAAAGTAGTAAAACTACATTTACAGAAAATTAATACTTAAATCAGACACTTTATATTAGTTACAATTTTCACTCCCTACTGTCCATGTATTATCCAGTTTGCTCCTCTGTAAATTGATGCATTGTTTTCAAACCCCAGCACATAATAATTTGTCAGTCACACACTTTCTTCTAAAAGCACCCACTCTGGTACATTCTCTTTCTTATGTCATCAATACCAATTTCAAAAGAGTAGACAAGTGGAGATATAAATACAAAAAGAGACGTATCTATAAGTATGACAATGCCAACTGAAAACAACACTCAAAGTAATTTAGGAACTGAAAAATATAGAAACCAGGACATACCTCAAAATAATTTCTCTTAATGTAATTTTTATTAGAAATTTCACAGTCATACTTTATAATCTGATACAATATGAAATAATATTTTAAATTCCCAACATGACATAATAATAGCAAATCTCATACAGCAAAAATATTTACAATCTGTACAACTTTTCAAATAACAGACTAAAAGGATGATAACAGTGTGGACAAAACAATGAAATAATTTCAGTATGTCATGTTTACTTGCATAGAAATCAGAAAAAGAAAAGGTAATTAAAAGATCTATGAAATCTGGAGGAAAACACATTTCTAACATCTTTTAATCTGCTATAATATCTCTATACTGCATTCAACTTATGTGGAAAAGTTACTATATATTTTCTCTACACACATATACCTGCCTCTTTTTCCAAGGTTATCATTTTTAAGTATGTAAAAATTAAGATATTTTAAATGTTTCTTAAATTCATTTTATCAAAACAGTCAAAAGCACTAAGAAATATTCCATTGGCCATTCTAACCTAACTTTATATATTACAGCTTGGACTAACCAATCAAAATGCAAAATATTAGCAAGGTCATAGTAGTATAACAAAACATACTACTATATTTCACAGATTACAAAAGACATTAAAATTCTGATACCCCATTCATAAGGAAAAGATTGTAATGAGAATAGAAAATGGCACAACATTAATTCATTGTGTGACAAAGAATATAATGAGAATGGGAAATAGTACAAACATAACTCATTCTTGTTACAGTTTTAAGATTGTAATGTCATGGTTCATATCACATACTTAGCAAGAAGGTGGTAGTCAACATGTTGCAATATTCAATGGTTATTCTGAATTTAGCAAGAGCATTATTTTAACTATATATATACATATGAATATGCACATGATATTTTTAAGTTTTGATTTTGGGGAATGCATATGTTAAAATATTAAACAGTATTGCTAAGAAGTTTTATTTTAAAAGATAGCATGTGTATGATTAAAATAGGAAGAGTGTGTTCATAAATCCACTAGACAAGTAAAAATATAAAACTAAAATGTGCTATTGGATACATTCAAGTTAATATTTTAAAATGGAATAAAATGTATTGGTAAGCAATTGCTTTATATCATTTTATAAAGCATGATTTTATAAAATATTTAACTATTATGTTGCAAAGTCGGGAATGTTTGCAATGTGGGTGCTAAGTCTTCACCCAATAATCAGTTCTGGTCTCCAGCATCTCAGAGGAGAATGAACACCCTTTCTGTATGTACTGGAGGCAATATTCTAGTAACTGGAAAGCAAAGTTGGTGTTTTGCAATAAACAAAAAATCTTTAATAGCAACATAAAAGAAAAAACGAAGGAACCCTTGTGGCCAGGAGGATCTTTCAAAAGGTCTAAAAAGTTGCTTTAAAGTATTCTAATGAGAACGATAAAAAATGACAACTCCATTTCATCACTTTTAAATTACCCAAACTACTAGGAGAGCAGCGCACTGTGGATCATCACAAACATTCCCTGTGTGTGTGTGCATTTGTGTGCATATGTGTA